>NC_092382.1:102817473-102906154 GCF_030028105.1 Mobula birostris
CATGGTGAGTGGAACGATCTCCGTGTGGAGTCAGACCATAAATAAAGAGAGTGGAATAAATTGTTATTGTAAAACACCACAGCGACACCGACACGTCCCTTACTGTAACAAGGATTAAAACCGACCACCATATCACGGACACATCCCTAACCGTGATAAAGACACGGTCTTCACCTGAACACAATGAAGACACACCCTGACACCGTCACGCCATTCACCATAACATGAACAATGCTGTCACTGTAGCACTGTCACGATCATCCACGAGACACAGATACACTGCTGACCGCAGCACGGATGCGGAACATCGCCGTGACAACACGTGGCAGTCACACTGACCGCAACGTAACACTCACTGTAACATCGACATGCCCCTGACCGTATCACTGATAAACTCCTCAAGGCGACACCGAAACGCACCTCACAATGACACCGAAACCCTCTTCACTCTGACACTGAGGTACCGTACACCGTGGCACCTTCACATTCCTCAACGTGATCCTCTCAGCACCGCCTCATGACAAAGACCCACACGTCACTGTAACACCCCTTACCGAGACAGTATCACCGCTCAACATAACACCGATGCACCGCTCACTGAGGCAATTACACAGAACATAGAACATAGAACACAGACTAGTACAGCACAGTACAGGCTCTTCGGCCCACAATGTTGTGCCGAACCTCAAACCCTGCCTCCCATATAAGCCCCCATTTTAAATTTCCTCCAGATGCCTGTCTAGTAGTCTCTTAAACTTCACTAGTGTATCTGCTTCCACCACTGACTCAGGCAGTGCATTCCACGCACCAATCACTCTCTGAGTAAAAAACCTTCCTCTAATATCCCCCTTGAACTTCCCACCCCTTACCTTAAAGCCATGTTCTCTTGTATTGAGCAGTGGTGCCCTGGGGAAGAGGCGCTGGCTATCCACTCTATCTATTCCTCTTATTATCTTGTACACCTCTATCATGTCTCCTCTCATCCTCCTTCTCTCCAAAGAGTAAAGCCCTAGCTCCCTTAATCTCTTATCATAATGCATACTATCTAAACCAGGCAGCATCCTGGTAAATGTCCTCTGTACCCTTTCCAATGTTTCCACATCCTTCCTATAGTGAGGTGACCAGAACTGGACACAGTTCCCACACCTCATTCTGACACTGTCACACGCACCGTGGCCATGACATGCCTCTCACCGTGACACAGACACACCCCTCTCTGTGAGAGTAGCACACCCCACACCATGACACAGTTACTCCACTCACCGTGACGTCACAAGTTCCCTCACTCTGACATTTCCCTCGCCGTGCCATCGGGATTCACTTCATTGTGACCCGGCACAACTCTCGCCGGGGCTCAGAAACACCTATCACAGTGACACCGACACGTCCCTCACTGCAACTCGAATATGCACTTCACGATACTGCCGCAGACACCCAATATAACAACAAAACCTTCACTGGGGCATTGATAAACCCCTCAGCGTGACACGACACGCCGACGCCTCTCAGTGTGACACCATTCACCGTGACACTGGCATAACACTCTCTGAGACCCACTCGGTAGCATGATGCTGACTCACGTGTCACTGTAAACGCTAAACATCCTTCACCATCTCTCTCAGTATCACAGATTCGTCAGTCTCAGACCCACCCTCGACCAAAACTGCCATGAGTTAAACTCAACCCTTCAAACCAAGGTCTCTGAGATATCCCACCTGAATCACTCCGAGAAAACCTGTCTCAAGAATCTTACTGCGCTCAAAACCAATCTGTCCGTTCTTGTACGAATGCACAACGATCTCCGGCACCAGATCACTGAGATAAAAACGAAGCTCAGATCCGTCAAGAACAGCATGGCTCAAATCTGTGAATTCTTGATCAGCAGAAGAGGTGAGGCGTCATCCCCCTCATTAACCCGCTCTTCACCACAGACCAGGCATAGAGAGAGGAAGCGTCACTCTGTGCTTGACATCGGGAGTGAGTGAAGAGATGTTATGGAAGGGGATTCACTCTGTGTTTGACCGGTGAGTGTGTGATGGTGTTGCGTGGAGGAAGTTTCACTTTATTACTGAACCCAGGAGAGTGTGATTGGACGTTGTGGAGGTGGTGTCACTCTGTGTCTCCCCACGGGATTGTGAGACGTAACATTACTGCTTCACGCTATGTCTGGCTCCGGGAATCACTGATGTGACGGTATGGATCCAGCTTCACCCTGTTTCTGACAGGCGGGTTGTATGATATGACAGGATCCAGAGAGCTTCACCCCATGTCTGATCAATGAATGGTGTTGTGACACCGTGGAGAGAGAGTTTTACTCTGACACCGGGAGTGTGTGATGGGACGGTGTGGAGGGAGCTTCTCTCCATGTCTGATCCCGGAAGTGTGTGATGGAAAGGTGTGGAGGGATCTTAATCTATGTCTGACCACGGTGGTGAGTAATGGGACGCAGTGGAGGGAGCTTCACTCTGTGCCTGACCCTGGCTGGGTATGATGTAACAGTGTAAGGGAGTTCTACTCTGTGTTTGTCCACTGGATTCTGTGATGGGACAGTGCTGAAGGAGACTCCTTCGGTGTCTGGCAACGAGTTGCATGATTGGAAGTTGCGGAGGGAGCTAAAGTCTGCTCTCACTCCGAGAGTGTGTGACCGGACGCTGTGGATTCAAATTCGATTTGTGTCTATCCCTCAGGAAATCTGTGACAGCATGGCGGGAAGGAGCACGTAACTGACTCTTGAAGTTTGTGATGGGAAGCAGTTGAGGGACCGACACCCTGTGACGGGTTCCGAGAGTGTGTAATTGGGTGTCGTGTAGGGAGATTTAATTTGAGTCTGACACCAGGAGAGTGTAATGGGACATTGCGCATGAGCTTCAATTTCAGTCCGACCACGGGAATGCGTGATAGGAGGCTGTGCGGGGAGTTTGTATCAGACCCCGGGCACGTGTACTGGGGCAGTTCACTGGGAGCCTCAATCTGTGTGTGATCCTGGGAGTCTGTAATGGACGGTGTGGAGGAAGCTTCACTCCACCTCTGACTCCGGGAGTGTGCGATGGGAGCAATGGAGGGAGATTCACTGTTCTTCGTTCCTGATTTGCAGAGGAAAGGTGTCCTGGGAACTGGACCGAAAGCGCAGATCGGTGTTATTTCATATCCACCTTGGAGAAATCTTATGATGCAGCGAGGAATCATTGTTCAAACGTTGATGCAAGTCTCCTCGAAATCAATTCAAACAAGGAAAAGGTATGTGTCACACCGTGAGAAGCGATATGGAGAACAATCATACACTCCCGGGGTTTAACAAAGATTCAATCATTGCACACCGTCACTCACACATCCCGGGGATAGACACGGAGTGGAACTCCCTCCAGAATCAGAATCAGAATCAGGTTTATTTTCACCGGCATGTGACGTGAAACTTAACTTAGCAGCAGCAGTTCAATGCAACACATAATCCAGCAGAGAGAGAGCGAGAGAATAATAAAAATATAAAACATAATGAAAAAAACAACAACAAATCAATCACGTATATTAATCATTTAAATTGTGTAGAAAAAATGTTGTAAAAAGTGAAGTAATGTCCAAATCCTCAAAGTCCATTCAGGAATCGGATCGTGGAGGGGAAGAAGTTGCTCCTGAATTATTGAGTGTGTGCCTTCCGGCCTCTGTACCTCCTACCTGATGGTAACAGTGAGAAAAGGCCATGCCCAGGGTGGTAGAGGTCCTTAATAATGGACGCTGCCTTTCTGAGACAGTGCTCCCTGAAGATGTCCTGGGTACTTTGTAGGCTAATTCCCAAGATGGAGCTGACTAGAATTACGGACTTCTGTAGCTCCTCTTGGTCCTGTGCAGTAGCCCCTCCATACCAAACAGTGATACAGCCTGTCAGAATGCTCTCCACGGTACAAATATAGAGCTTTTTGAGTCTGACAGAATTAAGTCCCTCCACACCGCCCCATCACACAGTACCGGGGTCAGACACAGAGTGAATCTCCCTCCACAAAGTCCCATCACACAGTCCAAGGATCAGACGCTGGGTCATTCCATCTCTGTCCCATCTCTTCACTTTTTCCTGCCGTCAGGCATGGAGAGAGGGTAATTGTTACCCTCAAGTTCGACCAGCATGCGTTTGTCTGGGGGTCGGGGGCAACACTGCCTCCGGCCCGGCCAAACTGAGAAATCTCGTTTGTGTGGATGTACCGTGATGTGTTGCCCGGTTACAAATCAATCCCACGAAATAACGAGCAGTGCACCGTATGCAATTAAACGATAGAGCTTCAGGGTTCTTAATTTAACTGTAGGGTCAGCATCGAAAACGAAGAGAAAAAGGGCCCATTTTAACGAAACAGTCTAAAGCGCTCGCTGTAGCTCACTCTTTTCCCGTCCGTTCGTTCTCCATCAATTTCCCACGGGCGTCGTCACCTCTCGACTCCATTCCAAGTCCGCTCAAGCCTGCAGTCTCCGACTTCCCCGTTCTGGCATCGTCTCTCGGCATCTTTTCTCGAACAAAAGCCATGGAACCCAGGCTCCCGGACACACAAGAAATTAAACCATCCCCATCGTGGGAGGCCACACAGTCCCAAGGGCCCATTATCTCGAGTCAGAACAGCTCGAGAGAATCTATCTGTCAGCAGCTTCCAGCACAGACGACAGCCTGCTGCAGCTGCTGTGTTATACAAAATGCAGACCAGCCACAGCCCTGCAGAACCTCGCGTCATGCTGTCTTCAGCTTCTGAGAGACGGCGCACCGCACGATCTAGTTTATCTGTGCATGCTCATGCTCTTTCTATGCCTGATGCGAGACACTGGATAGAAGCTTCCTTCACTGTGCGATCAGAATGTGGAACAGCCTTCCAGACGCTGTGGTTGGAAACAACTGCGACGATGGGTCCAAGCCTTCAAGAGCCGGGTGCACAAACTCCTATCCTCTCTGGGAGGGAAGTCACATGCTTCTTCATAAGCGATCATGCAGGGGACCCGGATGGCAATGTTTGGTTTTCGCAGGTAGAGTTAATACCTGACTTTCAAGAGCGCTTGTGAGTTATGTTCCGGCTGGACATAATCCTTAAACTGCCGGAGAAAAGTGCGGGAAAAAAAGCAGGTGCTATTTTCTCCCGATAGGGATTAGTTATTAGTTCCAAGTGCTCCCGTCACGTTTTGTTGCCCTAAAAAATTATCCTTCAATTTCTTTGAATTATGGAGGTGCCGGGTTTCGGTGGGACTTAAGTGCAGACCAATGAATACTTTTTCACCAGGATTTATTAGCGACCACAAAGGCAACAGTCTTTCAAAAACAGAAGGCAGGCACGAATCCGAAACGCAGGCAGAGGTCAAAACCAGGAAAGGCAGTCAGGCGACAGCAGACAAATCCAGAGCGCACAGGCAAGAATCAGGTACAAGAACGGGCAAAATCCAAGACGCAGAATCAGGCAAAATCGGTTGGCAGAAGCCGTGATGTCGGGCTGGAACGACACAGGTCAGAACTGGGACGAACTGGCAGAGAATGCTAGTCAAGGCGGGGTTGAAATGGGCGGGGTAATGAGTGAAAATTAGAAACAGGTGGGCGCAAATGAGGAGACGAGCAGGTAATTGGAGGAATTCCAAAAAAAGGAAAGGGGCTGGGCCAGAACCCACATGGCCAGGTGAAAGATAACAGAAGTTAAAGACTGTCGTGATCCAGAGCTACCAGCAGAGGCCCTTCAACCCAGTGTCCAGGCCGGATCCTTAACAGGAGAACAACATAATTCCCTCTGTCCAGTGGAGGCCATCATAATCATCATGGCTCCAGTATTTCTACTACTTTTTAATGCTTCTTAAGAGTATATATGATATTTTTATGTTTTATCGCTGAGCAGCAGTGAACCACCAGTTTGGCCTTTCCGAGTTCTCTCTGGGAACTAGTTGACTTGAGCAGCATTTCTGATCTGGCCATTGTTCACGATCGCACTAAACAACAATAAAACCCCAAAACACTGCTGCTGCAGAGAAACCATTACATCAGCAGTAACATTTCCCAGGGCGTTACATGCACAGTAATCGAAGGGATTTTATTTCACAGGATTTTGTTTCCAATTTTATCGACGATGAACACGGCTCCTACTGGATTGGAAAATGCGCAGACGGGTGAGGTTTGGACTGTTACGGGTCGTTGGTGTGGGAGTGACTCGAGGCCGTAGGGAAAGAGTCGGACGGTGGGGTTAGTTTTCAGACTGACACAAGGCCGTGGGGAGAGAGTGGGTCAGTAGGATAAGTTTGGAGACTGACACAGGTCCGTGGGGAGAGAGTCGGGCACTGATATTAGTTTGAGTACTGACACAGATCTGTGGGGAGAGAGTGGGTCAGTGAGAGAAGTTTGGAGACTGATGCAGGGTTTTAGGGAGAGTGCGACAGTGGGATTAGTCTGTTGACTGATGCAAGGTGGGCGGGAGAGGATGGTAGAGTGGGATTAGTTTGGAAACTGACTCGGTGCTGTCGGAGAGAGTGATGCAGTGGGATTCGCACGGCGATGTAGTCGGGGCTGTGGGGAGAGCGCGGTGTTATGGGATTAGCTAGAGACTGACATGGGGCTGTGGGGATAGCACAAATTAGTGGGATTAGTTTGGCGACGGTCTCCGGTTGTCTGCTAGATCTGTTTTGTCTCTGTTGAAACTGTCTAACCCTCTTTGATAGGAATGTGACCTCTTATCTTCTCTACGAGATGTCCCATGGATCGCCCAACTGCAGTAAGTCCCACTCGTACCAACAGAGTATCATTTTCGAAAGGAAACACAGATTCATCTGCGAGAAGTCTGCACTTTTATACCCTGATATTCCTGAAGAGATCCAACGTCTCTGTCCAGAACCTGACTGGCCGACTTCAACCATGTGACGACACTCCACGTCTCCGCATTCAATCTACCCCATTCTCACTCCCCCATAATTTCATCCATTCCTTCCCTCTCTACCCTCCCTCCTATCCTATTCTCCTCCTCTACTCGCATCGCCATTCTCCCCTACTACTCACACTCTTCCCATCTACTCCACACTTCTCCCCTCCCTGTGCCGCTCTCCCCCGCTCCCGCGCAGTTACACCCCCTTTCTAATCCTCTTCTCTTCTTCCCCTTCTTCTCTCCAACTCATTCCCTTTCTCCCTCTTCCTCTCCTCCTCGGACCCCATTCTCCGCCTCTCCTCTCTCGGTTCCCTCCACCCACTCTCGCCTCAATTCTGTGCGCACTGGCCCTCAGTTCACCAACACAAAGGAAAAAGACTGTGCACATTCACCCTGTATGTGCCTCTCCTGGCTTCATACCTACGCTTCAAGGAACGAAGCCCCATCCTTCTTGCTCTCTCTCCATAACTCAGACCCTCGAGTCCCGGCACCATCCTCGTAAATCTCCCTCTGCACTCTTTCCAGCTCAGTGACATCTTTCCTACAGCAGCGCGACCAGAACTGAACACCAAACTCCCAGCGCGGCCTCATCGACCTTCTGTACAACCACAACGTGGCTTCAGCCCGGTACAAAGATATAAAATTCACGACACCACTACGGGGGTCAGGGGGTATGGAGGGAAGGCTGGGGCGGGGTTCTGAGTTGGATGATCAGCCATGATCATAATAAATGGCGGTGCAGGCTCGAAGGGCTGAATGGCCTACTCCTGCACCTATTTTCTATGTTTCTATGTTTCTATGTTTCTACAATTGGGAAAATTAATAAATACTGCAAAAAGCTGAATACCGAGGGAGTGTTTAAGTGTTCAGGGAGCGTTCGCAATCTGATGTCGGAGGGGAAGCAACTGCTTGTAAATTGTTGAGTTTCCCGGCTCCTGTACCCCTTCCCGGTGGTACCGATGAGCACAGGGCATTTCCCGGCGGGAGATGGTCCTCGCTGATGGATGCGGTTTTCCCTAGTCATTCCTTCTTCAACATGTCCACGATGGAGGAGAGTGTTGCGTCCGTGATGGAGCTGGCTGAGTCTAGAACCTTCTATGGTCCATGGCGACCCTCTGCGTTGCAGCCTCCACACCAGGCGGCCATGCGACAAGCCGGAATGCTCGACACCGTACATCCCGAGAAATGTGCGAGCCTGGTTTTGATGTTAAAACCACTATCTTTATTGGTAGCTACCTATAATATAGTAAATTTAACAAGATGAACAAAAGTTAACGGTGTTATGTGTAGGTGTGTGTGTAAATATAACTATTGAGCTTGGAAGGGGAGGGGGGCGTGGGAAGGCTTAATGTCTTGAGGTGGTAAAGTAGGAATGTTCAGTAATCTACGAAATAAATTATGGGAGAGAGACATTTGTAATCCAAGGTAAAACGTATAGAAAAGTTAAGTACAAAATATTCCACAGGGTTCACGCTGGTAAAACGAGATGACAGTCGCCGTAGGTCTTGTCTGACATGACGTTCCAAATGCACATACGAATTATCACCGAAAGTGACCTGTCACGGGAATATCGTCTTCCAGAGGTTACCACACAGCATACCCAGGCAACCTAAAATCCACTCCTATGGATCCGACAAAGTGACGGTCACACATTCGTTGTGCACCGTGTTCCGATGTTTAACCCCCTCTTGTGGGCAGAGGAAAGTTCGAAGTCTTAGCTGCGACAAGCTGAGGTATCGGCTTCCAGTGTTTCCGTCTCTCTCTCTCTGTCTCTCTCTCTCTATCTCTCTCCCTCTCTCTCTCTCCCCCCCTCTCTCTCTCTCTCGCTCTCCCTCTCTCTCTCTCCCTCTCTCTCTCACTGTGTTTAATCTTCACAAACCACGGCAGCCAGTGACTGACGTCATTGTCCCGCCTCCTTCTGGCGCTCTTAAAGCGACAGTCTACAGTAAACGAAACCCGCGCGTTCGGAACAACACCGACCCACCACACACTCCCGTGGTCAGACACAGAGTGAAACTCCCTCCACACCGTCCCATCACACACTGTCGGAGTCAGACACAGAGCGAATTTTCCACAACACGGTTTGGCCACACAGTCCTGGGGTGAGAAACCGTGTCAACCTCCCTCCACAGCGTCCCATCACACAATCCCAGGGTCAGACACAGAGTGAATCTCCGCCCACAACGTCCCAGCACACACTCCCGGGGTCAGACATCGAGTGAAGCTGCCTTCGAACCTTCCCATCAAACACTACCGGAGTCAGACACAGAGTGAATCTTCCTCCACCCCGTCTCAACACACAGTCCCGCGGTCAGACACAGAAAGAAGTCCTCTCCAGACCGTCCTATCACAGAATTTGGTAGACAGACAGAGAGTGAAGCTCTCTCCGCACTCTGCCTTCACACATTCCTGTTGTAATAGTCCAAGAGAGGCTCCGTAGATTGTTTTCCATTTTAGGCATTTAACAAAGGAATTTAATTTCACAGAATTTTGTTTACCACGCTCATGTCACCCATATCCCTGCATACTGGATATCTTGCGGACTGGCAGGATCAGTGCCCAGGGATTATTTTACTGATGACACAGGCTGTGGGGAGAGAGCTGTTTGATGGGATTATTTTTGCGGATTGACTGCTAGAGCTGTTTTGTCTCTGTTGAAATTAGTTAACGCTCTTTGAAAGGAAAGTGGCCTCTGGTCTCCCGGACGTGGTGTATGATCGAATGTACGCCTGCAGTGACTGCGGCTCGCACGTAGAGAATGACATTTGCAATCGATATCACGGTTTCATCTGCGAGAAGTCGGTATCTTTGTTCCCGAATGTTCCTGGAAAGATCCAGGGTCTCTGTCAACAGACAGTGGGGCCGATTTGAAACAAGAGACCACCCCTCTTTCTCCCCATTCTCCCTTCGTCCACTCTCACTCCTCCATCCTCTCAAATTCCATCCTCACCCACTCTGACCCTCCCCCTACTCCATACCTCTCCTCCTGTTCACCCCAATACTCCACACTACACATCTGCAGAGCTCTCCCCAGCTATCCAATTCTTTCTCATCATTCCACCGACCCGGTCCCGCTCCTCTCCTCTCCCTCTACCTCTCTCTCCACACCTCTCCCACTGTTTCCTCGCATTTTTAATCCCGCTGTCTTTCTCCGTTCCCTCTGTCTAACCCTCACCCCTCTCTCTCCCCCTTTCTCCTCACTCTCTACCCCACTCTCTTACTCCGCTCTCCGTTTTCCCTCACCCCTCCGTCTCCCTGATTTCCCTCTCTTTACGCAAATCTGTGAGGTTACAAATACGCTCCAGGTGTCGTTCTCGATCGGAGCTGATGCAATAGCAATTGTACCACAAATACACTGACACACGTAATTCTTTTCAAACCTTCATTCTCTACTCATAACATGCCATAGGGCAAGTTACAGACTGATCTCCCAAAAGAACCAGTCCAGACACTGCCCCCGAATTACACAATTCCCCACAATTTATAACACTGATCAGGTAGAAGAAAATCTTACGATTGCAAGATTAGACAATATTAGAATCATTTCAATCACATGCTAAGATACAACTAGATGTAAAATAATCATTGGTCAGTTAGTTATAATTATTCTAAGCCAAAGCTAGCTCATCAGTTCCTCATTCGGACCCTTCCCCTGTTCTCCAGAACATTCCAGCCCTTACAGTATACTTCCCATATTTAGCTACACCGTGAGCTGCTTCTGAAGAGAGGATAGTTCCTTATTTGAGCCCTTGCCGAGCTTTAGACAATAATGACTGGTACGTCACCCGTTGCAGAGTGAAGCTTCTTTCTGACTTGTCCAAACTTGTCCAAAGCAGTAAGCTAAGGCGCTTACAAGTTGATCGATTATAAGTTAATTGTTGTCCTCTGTTTTCCCCCCTATTTACCTATCCCTTCATTCCATCACAGGGGGTTCAGTCCCAAACTTCCTTCCCCCTCTTTATACCTCAGTCCCGGGAGTCCCGGCAACATCTTCGTAAATCTCCCTCTGCACTCTTTCCAGCTCAGTGGCCTCTTTCACACAGCAGGGCGACCAAAACTGAACGTACTCCAAAGTGTGGCCGCACCGACGTCTCGTACAACTGCAACGTGACCTCCGGACTCCCGTGCTCAGTGTCCTCCTGATGTAGGCCAGCGAGTCGATGTACGATCCCCCTTGTCGCATGTTTTCTACCGGAATCACGATCCGATTTATTATCCTTGATTTATACGGCCTGAAATGCGTTCTTTTACAGCATCAGTGTGGCGCAAATATGTAAAATTAAGGTGCTTTACTAAAAATAATAAATAGCTAGAAATGTGTTGAAAGATGTGATATCCCAGGATTTGGAGTTGTTGATTAGGACTGACAGCATGTGTGTGCTGAGTAATCACATCCAGTCCACGCACACAAAATATTGAGACAAAAATCGTGCTGAGGATTGGTGAGAGCGGAGAGCCGGGGAGGGAGAGGGTTTTGCTCTGATTTTGACGAGGGTAGCCTGTCATGCGCTTGGGCGTCGTGGTGGAAGGGGACGGGGTGTGGAGAATACAGATAATAAAGGTGTGCAGGGAGGTTCACTCTGTGTCTGACCGCAGGAGTGTGTAATGAGACGGTGTTGAAGGAAGATTCACTCTGCGTCTGACCCCAAAGTGTGTGATGGGACGGTGTGCAGGGTGATTCACTCAGTGTATGACCCTGGGGGTGTGTGTGGGACTTTGGGGAGGGAAATTCACTCTGTTTGACTGCGGGATTTTGTAATGGGACGTTTTGAAGGGAGCTTCACTTTGTGTCTGATCGCGGTATTGTGTGATGGGAAGATGTATTGGGAGCTTCAATCTCTATCTGACCGCGATAGCATGTGATGGGACAGTCTGAAGGGAGTTTCAGTCAGTGTCTTACTCCCGAAATGCGTACCTAACACCTTCTGCGAAACTTACTGTGTGGGATGAGAGCGCGGAGGGAACTTCACACCTTTTCTTTCCCCGACTTTGCATGATTATCGTTGCTTAGGAAGTGTCACTCCGTGTCTCACTCCAGTAGCGTGCGATGGGATGGTTTGGATGTTGCCTCACTGTGTGGCTGACTGACGGAGTCATAGATCCACATAATTAAGGCTTTGGCACAACTTCCAATCAGAGATCGGGAGCGACATCCAATCAGCAAGGCTGGTTCAGCAGCAAGGGAAAATTAAGATAAGACAGGGGTTACTGCTGGTGGATTTGTTTTCAGTTTATGTGTTGTTTTCTTCTTTACAATTGCACAGTTAGAGCAGTAGACATGCCTGGAAGGAGAGTTGAATGCTCCTCTTGGAGGACGTGGGACGGGAGGGAGTCCTCCAGAGTCTCTGACAACCTCACCTGTGAGAAGGTCATCCGGCTGCAGCTCCTAACACTGGGCGTTAAGTAGTTGGAGCTGGAATTGGATCATTCGGGAAGCTGAGGGGTGATAGGGAAGACATATCGGGAGGAAGTTAGACCCAATGTGCAGTTTACAGCAAACTTGGTGACAGTCAGGGGGATCAAAGCGGTTAAACAGCCCAGCTCAGTGCAGAGTGCCCCCTGTGGCCAACCCCCTCAATAACAGGTACAACACTTTGCGTACGTCTGGGTGGGGTGGGGAAGGGTTTTAATGACCAAGAGGAGGACAATCTCCCAGGTCAGGTCTCTGGCAATGATTTCGGCTCTGTGGTTTCAGAAGGGGAGTGGAGGGCCAGCTGAGGCGAGCTGTGGTGATAGACGATTATTTATTCGGGGAACAGAAAAGAGGTTCTGTGAGCGAGAGATTACAGGATGTATTTTGCCTCCCGGGTGTCAGGGACGCTACCACTCGGATCGGGTCCTCAGCCATCTTAAGTGGGAGGGTCAACAGGCAAAGTGTGACACGTGCTGGTGTGGCCAGAAATAGGAAGACAGCACCCATTAAGAGGTGGTTAAGTGTTCGAGGTAGGATTGAGGGCTTCTGATAGTTAGAGCAGTAGACATGCCTGGCAGGAGAGTTGAGTGCTCCTCTTGCAGGACTTGGGACGGGAGGGAGTCCTCCAGGGTGTCTGACAACTTCACCTGTAAGTATGTCATCCGGCTGTAGCGTCTAACACCGGGCGTTCGGGAGTTGGAGCTGGAATTGGATCATTCGGTAAACTGAGGGGTGATAGGGAGGACATATTGGGACGAGGCCTGGAGGCCGCGCCACACCGACCCACGTTGCGCCGCCCTTTCATTTACTCCGTCACCGAGCAAATCTCACAGTTTCCACCTGAACTGGACTGGAACTAACATCCCAGCGGGTGGTTTTGGCATTAAAAAAGGGGGAGGGGTGGCGTTTGAACTAGAGATAGAGGGGGATGAAAAACAGAATGCCAAACAGATAGTGGAGCGGTTGTTGGGACAGATGTTGGGAAGACCAGAGACAAAGTCAGGAAGCAAAAGTTTGAGTCTGCTGGGACTTGTGTTCTGAGATGCCTACATTTCAATGCAGGAAGTATTGTACGAAGGACAGATGAGCTCAGAGCAGGGATCAAGGCTGGAATTATGATATTGTAGATATCAGTGAGACGTCGGCACAGGGCGAGCATGACCGTCAGCTCAACATTCCCGGTTTTGGGTTTATTCGTCGTGATGCAGCGGGAAGAATTCAAAGTTGAGAAGCTGCTCTGTTAGTCACTTTCGATTCATTGACAGACTCATGGAGAGAGAGATGCAAGTGGCTCTTTGCCAGGGATGTTAATGTGCAGGGAATACAGGGAGATGATTGCTGCGCAGTCAGAAGCGATTTAGCTCAATTGGTATATCACAACATTGTGGACCGAAGGGTCTGTTCGGTTTGGTGATTTACGTTCACTACTCTGCAGTAGGTTCAAAAACACAGATTTGAACTCATCAGGTGGGAAGAGTAGGGATTGAGTAGATGAAGGAATGTAACGACGTTTTGTGAAACACAGGGAACGACACTGCAGACTGCATAGGCAGTGAGCGATCCACACAGCCCTCACCGTGACACCGACACACCACTCACCATGACACGGACACAACCCTCACCGTGACAACGACACACCCCTCACCGTGACACCGACACATTGTCACCATGACACTGACATAAGCCTCACCATTACACGACATAACTCTCGAACGGACACTGATCAACCAAGTACCGTGACACCGACAGGCATCTCACCGTGACCCAGACACACCACTCACCGTGACATCGACACACCACTCACCATGACACCGACACAACCCTCACCGTGACACCGACACACCACTCACCGTGACACCGACACACCCCTCACCGTGACAACGACACACCCCTCACCGTGACACCGACACAACCCTCACCGTGACAACGACACACCCCTCACGGTGACAACGACACACCCCTCACCGTGACACCGACACAACCCTCACCGTGACAACGACACACCCCTCACCGTGACAACGACACAACCCTCACCGTGACAACGACACACCCCTCACCGTGACACCGACACAACCCTCACCGTGACAACGACACACCCCTCACCGTGACACCGACACAACCCTCACCGTGACAACGACACACCCCTCACCGTGACAACGACACATTGTCACCATGACACTGATACAACCCTCACCATTACACCACATAACTCTCGAACGGACACTGATCAACCAAGTACCGTGACACCGACAGGCATTTCACCGTGACCCCGACACATCGTCCGCCGTGACAAGAACGCGCCCTTCATCGTGGCGTCTGTACACGGACAGGAGCTGCACTGTAACAAAACCACACAGCTCAACAATAACGACATACCGGTACCGTGCACAGTAACACGGACTCGCACCTCAACGATACCGACATAACGACACGCCTTGCTCTTTAATACGGACACGCTCCTCCTTGTCTCCATAACTTACCCCCACTGTAAAACACGTCCCCGCTTCCGCCAACCCGTCACTCTCCTGCAATCCGCCTTCTCTCTCCACTTCACCACTCCCGTCTCCGTCACCCCGTTCCCTTACAAGCTACCCCGTGTCCGTGACGCACTCCCTCTTCTACGCACTTCTCATCTCCGTCATCTCCACCTCCACCGCCCCTCTCTATTTCCGTGACCCTTTCGCTCCCATGCACACCTCACCGTATCTGTCATCTCCTGAACCCCCGAAGCCCCTCCCGGCTCCGTAAGCCTCTCGATCCCCGACGCACCTCCACCCCCACCCCCAACTTCTCCGTCGCTTCCCCGCACCCGTCAAATCTCTCTTCCGGTGTTCTGAGGGAATTGTGCAGAGAATGAGGTAGTGTTTACAACTGCCCCTTTCCACAAGTTATCCATCTTTCGCTTCAAAGCCTCTCCACAGCCGTGAGTTCTCAGGCCGGTTGTGTGAGGCCACAGCAGTTGCTCCCAATGGCTGCAACCGCCCCACCCGTTCCCTGGCCACGACTTTCCTCTTCTTCCTTCCTCTTCCCTCAGCACACCATCCGGTCACACACACACCATCTCCGGGAGAAGCGCACGACCTGAGACTCCTGGGCACCGAAGTGTTCGGTATTGGTGAGAAGGGGGAGTGGGGGACGGAAGGAGCTTCACACTCAGGTGGAGTGTCGTTCAGTACTGCGGGGCTGGGATAATTCAGATAACAAACTCCGGGAATGAGTGATGGGATAACCTATAGTGAGCATCCTTGGTTGACTGACTAAGCGTGTGTGTTTTGGGGAGGTCTGGAGGTTGTTTCGCCCAGGATTTCCCTCAGCGAGTGTGTGACGGAACGGTGTAGAAGGAGCTTCAATTAGTGTCTGACTCCGTGTAGGTATGATGCGACTGTGTGGAGGGAACTTGCTTCTGTGTCCGTTACCGGGAGTGTGTGATGGGACAGTGTGGGGGAGCGTTACTCTGTGTCCGACCCAGGGTGTGTGTGTGATGGGACGGCGTGGAGGGTGATTCACTCTGTGTGTGACCCCGGGTGTGTGTGATGGGACGATGTGGAGGGAGATTCACTCTGTGTCTGACCCCGGGAGTCTGTGATGGTACGGTGTGGAGGGAGTTTCACTCTGTGCCTGACCCCGGGAGTGTGTGATGGGATGGTGTGGAGGAAAACCCACTCTGTGTCTGACCCCGAGTGTGTGTAATAGGACGGTGAGGAGGGAGGTTCACTATGTGACTGACCCCGGGTGTGTGTGGTGGGAAGGTGGGGAGGGAGCTTCACTCTGTGTCTGACCCCAGGAGTGTGTGATGCGACTGTGCGGAGGGAGTCTCAGCCTGGTTCCGACCCCGCGAGTTTGTGATGGGACGGTGACGAGGGAGTTTCACTCTGTATTGCCCTTATGGAGTGCATTATTCGATGATGTGTACGGAGCATCACTGATTGCGTGACCCTAGGTGTTTGTTTTTGTTGCTGTTGTGTGTGTTTCACTCCTGATCTCACACTGGAGTGATCGATGTGCAGGAAGCTTCTGTCTTATCGAAACCTTAAATTATGTGATGGATTGTTGTGGAGGGAGCGTCACTCAGTGTCTGTTTCCAGTAGTGCGAGATCGGATTACATGGAGCATGCCTTGCTCTGTCTCACTCGCAGTCAGTGGTCAGATGATTTCGGGTTTTGAAAAGACTCCAATCAGAGGTCGGGAGAGAGAAAATGGTATTTCACACGTACGGCGACTGTGCATTAAAATGCAATACTTCACTATAGTTTCGGCGTTTGATCAGCAACCAATCACGGAGCCGGAATCATTAGCATGTTCAAAAAAACAAAGTAGTAGCAAGCGGAGCGGCCATTGTTGGACTGGGCACTGCCTGACTGGTCATTCGATGATTTATCGGTTCCATACGTTAGCGAGGAGAGGTTTGAGTGTTTGTGCAGGGGACCGCGTTGCATCTAGTGATGGTAATACCATTGGATACGAGGTTATTACAGAAAAGCATATGTATTACCTTGGGTTTAGTTTCTTATTGAGGTTTACATCACAATCGGATGCAAATAGACCAGAAGGCGTGTATCTCTTAACTCTACGGTGGAAATGTCTAATGCCAGAGGGCCCGGGTTAAGGCGAGAGAGGGTATGCTCAATGGAGATGAGTTTGATAAGTTTTTTTTTTTTTTCGGAGAGATGGGTTGGTGATTGGAAAGTACTCCCAGCCCTGGTGGTGGAGGGAGATTCATAGAGGCGTTTAATTGGCTCTTTAACGGTCACGTTGGTATGCAGGGATTGGAGGGAGACGGACGTTGTGTCAACAGAAGGAATTCAGTTAAATTGGTATATCACAATCTTTGGGCCTAAGGTTCTGTTCTGTGCTGTGATTAAGGTTTGCTGCTCCGCAGAAAGATCAGACAGAGATTTGCGCTCACCTGACGGGAAAAGCAGGCGGTTGGGGAGATCAGGGAAATTGACGATGCATTGTCAAGCAGAGGGAAGTACCACTTCACAGACGGCAAAGGCTGTGAATGAGACACACGGACCTCACTGTGGCACGGTCACCGACTTCAGGGTGTTGCTGAAAGACCCCTCACAGTGTTTCGTTTTCATAGAACATAGAACATGGAATAGTGCAGCACAGTACAGGCCCTTCGGACCACAATGTCGTGCCGACCCTTGAACCTTGCTTCCCATATACCCCGCCTCATCTTGAATTCCTCCATATACCGGTCTAATAGTCTCTTAATTTTCACTAGTGTATCTGCCTCCACCACTGACTCAGGCAGTGCATTCCACGCACCAACTACTCTCTGAGTAAAAAACCTTCCTCTCATATACCTCTTGAACTTCCCAGCCCTCACCTTAAAGCCATGTCCTCTTGTATTGAGCAGTGGTGCCCTGCGGAAGAGGCGCTGGCTATCCACTCTATCTATTCCTCTTAACAGCTTGTATACCTTGATCATATCTCCTGTCATCCTCCTTCTCTCCAAAGAGTAAAGCCCTCGCTCGCTTAATCTCTGATCATAATGCATATTGTCTAAACCAGGCAGCATCCTGGTAAATCTCCTCTGTTCCTTTTCCGATGCTTCCACATCCTTCCGAGAGTGAGGCGACCAGAACTGGACACAGTACTCCAAGTGTGGCCTAACCTGAGCTTTATAGAGCTGCATCATTACATCGCAACTCTTAAACTCTATCCCTCCACTTATGAAAGCTAACACGCCATAAGCTTTCTTAACTACCCTTTCCACCTGTGAGGCAACTTTCAGGGATCTGTGGACATGTACCCCGAGATCCCTCTGCTCCTCCACACTACCAAGTATCCTGTCATTTACTTTGTACTCTGCCTTGGAGTTTGTCTTTCCAAAGTGTACCATCTCACACTTCTCCGGGTTGAACTCCATCTGTCACTTCTCAGCCAAATTCTGCATTGTATTAATGTCGTTTGCAATGTTAGACAATCCTCTGCACTATCCACAGCACCACCAAACTTTGTGTAGTCTGTAAGCTTGCCAACCCACCTTCTACCGAGACATCCAGGTCATTAATAAAAATCACGAAAAGTAGAGGTCCCAAAAACTATCCTTGTGGGACAACACTAGTCATAATCCTCCAATCCAAATGCGCTTCCTCCACCATGACTCTCTGCTTTCTGCAGCTGAGCCAATTCTGAATTCATCTGGCCAAACAGCCCTGGAGCCCATGCCTTCTGACTTTCTGAATAAGCCTACTGTGTGGAAACCTGTCAAATGCCTTCCCAAAATCCATATATATCACATCCACAGCACTACGCTCATCTACATGCCTGGTCACCTCCTCAAAGAACTCTATCAGGCTTGTTAGACACGATCTGCCCTTCAGAAAGCCATGCTGACTGTCTCTGATCAGACCATGATTCTCTAAATGCCTATTGATCCTATTTCTAAGAATATTTTCCAACAGCTTTCCCACCACAGACGTAAGGCTCACTGGTCTATAATTACCCGTACTCTCCCTACTACCTTTTTTGAACAAGGGGACCACATTCGCCTCCCTCCAATCCTCCGGTACCATTCCCGTGGACAACGAGGACATGAAGATCCTAGGCTCAGCAATCTCCTCTCTCACCTCCTGGAGCAGACTGAGGAATATTCCGTCAGGCCCCGGGGACTTAGCTGTCCTAATTGATTTTAACAACTCCAACACCTCCTCCCCCTTAATATCAGCATGTTCCAGAACATAAACCTCACTCATATTGTCCTTACCATCATCAACTTCCCTCTCGTTGGTGAATACCGAAGAGAAGTATTCATTGAGGACCTCGCTCACTTCCACAGCCTCCAGGCATATCTTCCCACTTTTATCTCTAATCGGTCCTGTCTGCACTCCTGTCATCCTTTTGTTCTTCACATAATGGAAGAATGGCTTGGAGTTTTCCTTTACCTTACTCGCCAAGGCCTTTTCATGCCCCCTTCTTGCTCTCCGCAGCCCCTTCTGAAGCTCCGTTCTTGCTATCCCTGTATTCCTCAATAGACCCATCTGCTCTTTGCTTCCTAAACCTCATGTATGCTGCCTTCTTCCACCTGACTAGATTCTCCACCTCACTTGTCACCCATGGTTCCTTCACCCTCGCGCCTCCCTCTCTGTGTTCAGCGGCAATTGTGGGAAGTCTGAGGGAGAAATGATGTGTGTTGCTTCACCTACCCCTCCCACCGAATATCCATCGCCAGGCTCTGAGCCTCTCCAAGCTCTGCATGCACAGGCCGGTCAGGTGGTTCCACACCATTTGCATCAGCATGTGCAATCTCACAACCCCTTCCCTGGCCTCCTCTCTCCTCCCCTTCCTTCCCCTTCCCCTTCACGCAGCACACCATCCGGTCCCACACACACAGACACCATCTCCGAGACACACATAGTTCGAGACTACTGGAACGCCGAAGTGCTGGGTATTGGTGAGTGAGGAGAGCGGCAGAGGGTGGGGACTGTGCACATTTTCTAACTCCAGTAGAGTTTGCTGCGATGGTGCGGGTGTACTTCAAATATTTGACCGCGGGTGAAGGATGGGATAATATGTTGTGAGTTTCACAGTTTGTCTAAACAAGGGAGTGGGTTTTGGGATGGTGAGGAGGGAGCTGCATTCTGTGTCCGACCACTGGGAGTGTGTGATGGTACACTGTGGAGGGAGCTTCACACTGTGTCTGACCCCGGGAGTGTGTGATGGGACGGTGTGGAGGGAGCTTAATTCTGTGCCTTACCCCAGGTGTGTGCAATGGGTCGGTGTGGAGGGAGATTTACTCTGTGTCTGATTCAAAGTCATAGTTAGGGGATTTTGGTGTTAAAACAGCTTCCAGTCAGAAATAGGGTGGAAGAAAATGGCGACTCACACGTTCTGCTCCAACGGCTGCAAGCTGAACAGCCGTTCTGTCGCCTCCACTCTCCTCCCCTTCCTTCCTCTTCTCTCAGCACACCATTCCTTCTCAATGATTCTTAAGTGGGTGAGTGAGCAGCCGGAGGTCCTGATGCATATACAGCGGCATGCAAAGTTTGGGCACCCCTGCTCAAAATTCCTGTTACTGTGAATAGATAAGCGAGTAAAAGATGACCTGATTTCCAAAAGGCATCATGTTAAAGATGCCACATTTCTTTAATATTTTAAGCAAGATTACTTTTTTAATTCCATATTTTAATGTTTCAAAATAACAGAAAGGAAGAGGGCCCGAAGCAAACGTTTGGGCACCCTGTATGGTCAGTACTTTGTAACAGGCGCTTTGGCAAGTGTGGTAGCGTGTAAACGCTTTCTGTAGGCAGCTAAACGTTTTTCAATTCTTGTTTGGGGGATTTTCGCCCATTCTACATTGCAAAATGTTTCTAGTTCTGTGACATCCTTGGGCCGTCTTGCATGCATTGCTCTTTTGAGGTCTATCCACATATTTTGGATGATGTTGAGTTCGGTGGACTGTGAAAGCCACGGTAAATCCTTCATCGTGCGCCTCTTGAAGTAGTCCGTTGCGGATTTTGAGGTGTGTTTAGGATCATCCTCCTGTTGTAGAACCCATTCTTTTTTCATCTTCAGCATTTTTTGTATTTTTTACAGAAGTTCATCATCAAACATTTCCATAAGATGTATTTCAAATACTGTATGCAAACCCTATCTCCAGAAAAGTTTGGATATTTTCCAAGATGCAATAACATTGAACATAGAACATAGAATAGTACAGCACAGTTCAGGCCCTTCGTCCCACAATGTTGTGCCGACCCTCAAACTCTGCCTCCCATATAAGCCCCCACCATAGATTCCTCCATATACCTGTCTTGTAGTCTCTTAAACTTCGCTAGTGTATCTGCCTCCACCACTGATCAGGCAGTGTATTCCACGCACCAACCACTCTCTGAGTAAAAGACCTTCCTCTAATATCCCCCTTCAACTTCCCAGCCCTTACCTTAAAGCCATGTCCTCTTGTATTGAGCAGTGGTGCCCTGGGGAAGAGGCGCTGGCTATCCACTCTATCTATTCCTCTTATTATCTTGTACACCTCTATCATGTCTCCTCTCATCCTCCTTTTCTCCAAAGAGTAAAGCCCTAGCTCTCTTAATCTCTGATCATAATGCATACTTTCTAAACCAGGCAGCATCCTGGTAAATCTCCTCTGTACCCTTTCCAATGCTTCCACATCCTTCCTGCAGTGAGGCGACCAGAACTGGACACAGTACTCCAAGTGTGGATAAACCAGAGTTTTATAGAGCTGCATCATTACACCGCGACTCTTAAACTCTATCCCTCGACTTATGAAAGCTAACACTCCATAAGATTTCTTAACTAACCTATCCACCTGTGAGGCAACTTTCAGGGATCTGTGGACACGTACCCCGAGATCCCTCTGCTCCTCCACACTATGAAGTATCCTGCCTAAAAGCAAACATCTGTGATATGTTAATTCACGTGAACCTTTATTTAACTGACAAAAGTACAAAGAAAATATTTTCAATAGTTTTACTGACGAAGTTAATTGTATTTTGTAAATATACACAGATTTAGAATTTGATGGTTGCAACACACTCAAAAGAAGTTGGGACAGAGTTAAAAAAAGATTGAAAAGTGCACAGACTATTCAAGTAACACCGGATTGGAGGACTCCGCATTAAGCAGGCTAATTGGTAGTAGGTGAGGTATCATGACTGGGTATAAAGGTAGCGTCCATCAAAGGCTCAGTCTTTGTAAGCAAGGATGGGTCGTGGCTCACCCCTTTGTGCCAAAATTCCCGAGTGAATGGTTATTTAGTTCAAAAGGAACATTTCTCAACGTATGCTTGCGGAGAATTTAGGTCTTTCAACATCTACAGTACATAATATTGTGAAAAGATGCAGAGAATTCAGAGACATCTCAGTGTGTAAGGGGCAAGGTCGGAAACCACTGTTGAATGCGCGTGATCTCCGAGCCCTCAGGCGGCACTGCCTAAGAAACCGTCATGCTACTGTGACAATTATAGCCACCTGGGCTCCGGAGTACTTCAGAAAACCATTGTCACTCAACACAGTCCGTCGCTGCACCCAGAAATACAACTTCAATCTGTATTACGCAAGGAGGAAGCCATACCTCGACTCTATGCAGAAACACCGGCGAGTTCTCTGGGCCGAGCTCATCTTAGATGGGCCGAAAGACTGTGGAACCGTGTGCTGTGGTCAGATGAGTCCACAATTCAGCTAGTTTTCAGGGAAAAAAAAACGGGCGTCGAGTTCTCCGTGCCAAAGATGAAAACGACCATCCAGATTATTATCAGCGAAAGGTGCAAAAGCCAGCATCTGTGATGGTATGTGGTGTAACAGTGCCCAGGGCATGGGTGAGTTGCATGTATGTGAAGGTACCATCGAGTCTGAGGCGTATATTAGGATTTTAGAGACATATGTTGCCATCAAGGCGACGTATCATCCGGGACGTCCATGCTTATTTCACCAGGACAATGCCAGAGCACATTCGGCACGGGCTATAACAGCGTGGCTTTGTAGACAAGAGTGCGTGTGCTTGACCGGCCTGCTGTCAGTCCAGATCTATCTCCTCTTGAAAATGTATGGCGCATCATGAAGAGGAGAATCAGACAACGGAGACCACGGACTGTTGAGCTGCTGAAGTCTTATATCAAGCAAGAATGGACAAAATTTCCAATTGCAAATCTACTACAATTAGTATCATCAGTTCCAAAACGATTAAAAAGTGTTATTAAAAGGAAAATGATGTAACACAATGGTAAACATGCCTCTGTCCCAACTTTTGTTGAGTGTGTTGCAGCCATTAAATTCGAAATTTGTGTATGTTTATAAATTAAAAGTAAGTTGGTCAGTAAAACTATTGGAAATCTTTTCTTTGTACTTTTTTCAGTTAAATAAAGGTTCGCGTGAATTAACATATCACAGATTTTTTTTTAATTGCAGTTCGGAAAATACTCCAACTTTTCTGGAAATGGGGTTTGTATATCATGTAATCATATTTGTCACAAATCCCCGAATAATATTTATCTGAGTTATACACTTATCGAAATGAAAGGAGAGAAAGACGAAGCGAAAGAAGAAAACTAACTGCAAGTACGGAGTGATCTTTTTTATTCAAACATATTCATTGACTTGTGAGAATAAAATCAGGCTTATGCGGTGTTATTTGGTTAAACCATTTTCCCCAGTATGAATCAAAATGTTCCAGCTTATGATTAACAGATTCTGTTATCTTCTCCATTTTGTAAATGCCCATTGTAATTTCCATCCATGCATTTAAAGTTGGGCTTCCTGTGATAACCATTTCCTGGTAATGGTCTTCTGTCCCAGCCACCAGCAGTCTATTCATTAAATATTTATCTCTTTTCCCCTTCTTGAGGTACACACCCAAAATATATGCTCTTACTTTCTATGTATTTATTTATTTTAAGTCTTTTTATTAATTATTATTGAAAATCAATAAAAAACATTAATATAGTCAGATCAACATATCAAATAACTGATTAACCAAGCTAAACAGTGTACCATTAATAAGAGGAAAAAAGATGTTAAAAATATATTTTTTTTGGAAAAAAGAAAGATGGTAAAAAGAACCTCTACTAACTAAACCAAATATAACAAAAAAACACTAACCGAAAAAAAAAAAACACACACATTAAAAAAATCATTGGTAGCACAATCCCGTAGCTGTACGCCATACACGCTTCCATAAAAGAAAACAAAGAATCAATCCGCCAACAGAATCCGATTACACAAGAAACAGAAGGGTACCATCTTAATTAACTCAAATCAAATGATAGTAACGGGCCCCACCTTTTCTTACAGTCAAATTGTGGATCAAAAGTTCGAATTCTACTTTTCTCCAAACTAAGACAACCGGCAGTTGTCCATGCTGCAAGCCTCCCCTCTCCACGCCACCGATGTTGTCCAAGGGAAGGGCAATAGGGCCGATACAGCTTGGCAGCGGTGTTACCGCAGACCACCGTGTGGTTAAGTGCCTTGCTCAAGGACACGACACGCTGCCACAGCTGAGGCTCGAACCAGCGACCTTCAGCTCACTAGACCGACACCTCAACCACTTGGCCACGCACTGACACATTAAGTAGTCTATTTTTGTATATACAGAAAGTGGGACAGAATAATGAATGTAATCCCTTTTGTCGGGGAAAAGGTCCCTCCATATATCTATTAAACTGACTTTCTCAAAAAGTGCATTCACTCTCTTATGTAACGATTTTGTTTCATAGAGTTTTCGATCGGAAGTGCTAACTTTGGTTGTAATTGTAGATTTAAGTCTCCTCCACATATTAGGAGACCCTCTGTTTCCGTTCCAATATATTAGTAATTTTATGAAAGAAATTAATTATAACTTCCTGGGTGCGCTTTATTTTCAACGGGGTATCTGAATTTCCATCTATATTCCCCCTTACCAGAATATATCTCACCTCCCTATCTCCCATTTCGAATACTTTTTCGAAATTTAGCTTGCTTCAGATAAGTATAACAACTCCTCTCTCATGTCCTGATTTATATGAGGAGAAAAACAAATTAGTGAAGCCCATTCTCTTTAGTTTTCCATGCTCTTTATTACTGATGTGAGTTTTCTGTAACGTATACTATATGGGCTTGTTTTTTTAAAAATTCATTTTACAGCGTTTGATTGGATTTAACAGCCTAGTGACTTTAAAACAAATGAATTTTACTTCGACCTTAGCCATGTGTATTTATCTGACAATATATCATTGAAATTAGCAGAATACAACTTAATCGATCTACTCCCTGAACAAATACAAACCAAGAATCGCGAATAACAAAAAAAAAAAAAGCCAACGAAGGTGTGTTTCCAAGCTGGGGTCTCTAGATGAACCTGGGTTCAGTTAGAGGAAACACCAGGCCGTGGGGGTTAGTCCCTCCTCCCTGTGAGTTGGTGGCCCCCATTACAGTACCCATAAAAATAAGTGGACATGTACCCCAGATCCCTCTGCTCCGAAGCTAAGCAGGGTCAGGCCTGGTCAGTACTTGGATGGGTGACCGCCTGAGACCTCGGCCTTCTTTACCTCCTTCATGATGGTTCAGAGGTAGGAACCGTTAATAAAAGTTGGATGTGTGAGTGCTGAGGCTCCTAGACTCCCATCCTGATGGTTGAGTGGTAATAATTTTCCTGAACCTGGTGGTGTGGGTCCTAAGGCTCCTGTACCTTCTTCCTGATATTGGGTGGGTAATAACTGTCCCTGAACTTGGGAGTGTGGGTCCTGAGGCTCCTATACAGCCTTTCTGTTGGTTGAGGGTTAATAACTGTCCCTGATCACGGTGGTGTGGGTCCTGAAGCTCCTGTACCTCCTTTCAGATCGTTGAGGGGTAGTATCTCTTCTTGAACCTGGTTGTGAGACACGTGAGGCTCCTGGACCTTCTTGCTGATGGTTGAGGGGTAATAGCTGTCCCATAACATTGAGTGTAAATCATGCGTCCAGTTATCTACAGTGAGCCAGTCTGCGATAAAGGGATGGTTGCAGGGTAGTCTCCCTTCAGTGAGTGTACTCGTGACTATTTATATCAGAAACGACATGAAGTCTCCCTGTGGCTTCAGAGTTTCTCGGTCAGCAAAACCCAATACCGTCACTCACTGTTCTCTGTTCCCTATTTACAGAACAGACGTGTTGCCAGGGATGGGTCAACAGGAGAGGAGCTTGTTATTTCATATCAACGGTGGCAAAATCTCACACTGGAGCGAAGCTAAACTGTTCAAACAGTGGTTGAAGGTTACTAGAAATGAGCTCACTCGAGGAAAAGGTATGTGCCAATTCATGTGAGGATGGCCACAAATTGCCCGGGGCCTGACAGAGCGAAACTCCCTCCAAAACGTCCCTTCACACGCTCCCGAGGCCAGACATAGAGCCCAGCTCCCTCAACACCCTCATATCACACACTCCCAGGGACAGACAAAGAGTGAAACTTTTTTCCACACAGTCCGATAGCACAATCACAGATTCAGACACCGAGTGAAGCTGCCCCCACACCAACTCATCACAGACTCCGGGGGTCAGACAAATTGTGAAGCTCCCTTCACACAGTCCCACCACACCATCCCGGGTAAAAGACACGGAGTGGAAATCCCTCCATACTGTCCCATCACACACTTCCGTTATCAGACACAGAGTAAAGCCCCCTGCACACCGCCCCATCACACATTCCCGGAGTAATACAGAATGAAGCTCCCTCCACACCGTCACATCACACACTCCCAGTGTCATAAAGAGTGAAACTCCGTCCACACCGTCCCATCAAACATCCCGGGATCAAACACAGAAAGAAGCTACTCCACGTCGTGTCATCAAACACTGTCGGTGTCTGACAGTGAGTGAAGCTCCCTCCACACGGTCCCATAACACACTCGGGGGTCAAACAAGTAGTCAAGCTCCCTCCCCACAGTCCCATCACACCATCCCGGGAAAAAAGACAGAGTGGAAATCCCTCCACAATGTCCCATCGCAATATAAGGGGATCAGACACAGAGTGAATCTACTCCACATCACATACTGCCGGTGTCAGACAGTGACTGAAGCTCCCTCCCCACCGTCCCATTACACACTCACCGGGTCATACGGAGTGAAGCTCCCTCCCCACCGTCCCATTACACACTCACCGGGTCATACGGAGTGAAGCTCCCTCCCCACCGTCCCATTACACACTCACCGGGTCATACGGAGTGAAGCTCCCTCCACGCCGTCTCATGACACATCGCCGGACTCAGACGCAGAGTGAAGCTCCCTGCACACCATCACATCACCTTCTCAATTCGAGTCTCGGGCACCGCTATTTTTTGATTGACGGTGTCAAGCTGTGACTTGATATCATTGAGTTGCTCGTTTACATCTCTTTGTAATCCCCGTATCTCTTCCAGAGGTTTTATCATGTTCGCCGCTTCACCTGAACGAGGCCCATCGTCAGCCTGGCGAGCACGCGTTCGAGTAGTAGAGACACGTGTTGTACCTCTCCCGTCCATAGGCTCCGCACTGATTCCTTTTTTATCTCCATTTCTTTTTCTCCATTCTTGCCCCCCTTATCAATTCAGATATTTTCGGAAGATCTTATATTTGATGAATGAATGCGGCAATATATGCGTTTTTTTTTCCGGAGTAGCTGTTGATTCAAGCTGCCATTTTGGGCGATGACGTCACCGGAAGATCCTCACTGCTGTCTTTAATTGACGGAACCCATCTTGAGTCTGAGCGTGTGTTTCTCTCTGTCTGTAACTGTCCTTGTAAAAAAGTAAACACGCTGCAGAGAAAACATAACACGAGCTGGTCACCAGAGCAACGAGGTAATTCTGCAGACAGTAGAAATTAACACAGAGCCAAACAGTCAGTCTCGGTTCCCTCTTTCTCCTTAAAATGACAGTCCACAGACAATATGAACAGTAGTGGTACAAAACGCTCCACACCCTGAAATGCCCCCCTTCCCCCGTCAACACGGTTCTACTGACACATCCCCTGACCGTCACTCTCAGTGCTACAGACTCGTCAGCCTACGATCATCTGTGAATGAAACTTTGCGAACAACGTCAGGAGGTGAACAGGACCCAGTGCCTACATCGTCAACAGATTCATGAGGTGAACTCTACCCTGGAATCCAGGACTTCCTAGAACTTCCTCCCGAATCTCTCCCAGTAACAGTTCCTGAGCATGGTGGTGTGAGTCCTGGGGCTCCTGACCTCATTCCTGACTGTTGAGTTGTAATAACTGTCCCTGAACCTGCTGGTGTAGGTCCTGAGACTCCTGTACCTCCTACCTGTTGGTTGAGGGTTGGTAGCTGTCCCTGAACCTGGTGGTGTGAGTCTGAGACTACTGTACCTTCTTCATGATGGTTGAGGGGAGTAACTGTTCCTGAGCCTGGTAGTGTGGGTCCTAAGGCTCCTGTACCTTCTTCCTGATGGTTTAGGGTTGATAACTATCCCTAGTCCCGGAGGTGTGAGTCCTGACGATCCTTTACCTTCTTCCTGATGGCTGAGGTGTAGTATCTCTTCCTGAACCTGGTTGTGAGACCCCTGAGGCTCCGGTATCTTCTTCCTGATGGTTGAGGGGTAGTAACTGTTCCTGAACCTGGTGGTGTGCGTCCTGAAGTTCCTTTACCTCCTTCCTGATGATTGAGTGCTAATAACTGTCCCTGAACCTGGTGGTGTGGGTCCTGAAGGTTCTTTACCTCCTTCCTGATGATTGAGGGCTAATAACTGTCCCTGAACCTGGTGGTGTGACTCCTGGGTGTACTGTTGTTTCTTCCTGATGGTTGAGGTGTAGTATTTCTTCCTGAACCTGGTTATGAGACTCCTGATGCTCCTGTACCTCCTTCCTGATTACTGAGGGGTTATAGTTTTTCCTGATCTTAGAGTGTAAATCATGAGATCAGTTATCTATAGTGAGCGATTCTGCGAATAATTGATGTTTGCAGGGAAATCTCCTTTTAGTGAGTAAACCCATGACTGTTTATATCAGAAACGACATGAAGTCTCCCTGTGGTTCAGAGTTTCTCGGTCAGCAAAACCCAATACCATCACTCACTGTTCTCTGCTCCCCATTTACAGAACAGACGTGTTGCCAGGGATGGGTCAACCGGAGAGGCGCTTGTTATTTCATATCAACGGTGGCAAAATCTCACGCTGGGGCGAAGCAAAACTGTTCAAAGGACGGTTCAAAGCTGCTGAAATAAGCTCAATCGAGGAAGAGGTATGTTCCACACCACGTGAGGATGCCCGCGAACTGCCCGGGGCCTGACACAGCGAAGCTCCCTCCACACCGTCCCATCACACACTCCCGGGGTGAGACAGAAAGTGACGCTCCCTCCACACCGTCCCATCAAACACTCCCACGGTCAGACACAGAGTGAATCTCCCTCCACACCGTCCAATCAAAAACTCCCGGGGTCAGACACAGGGTGAATCTCCCTCCACACCGTCCCATCACACACTCCCGGGGTCAGACACAGAGTGAATCTCACTCCACACCGTCCCATCACACATTCCCGGGGTCAGACACAGAGTGAATCTCCCTCCACACCGTCCCATCACACACTCCCGGGGTCAGACACAGAGTGAATCTCCCTCCACACCGTCCCATCACACACTCCCAGGGTCAGACACAGAGTGAATCTCCCTCCACACCGTCCCAACACACTCTCCCGGGGTCAGACACAGAGTGAATCTCCCTCCACACCGTCCCATCACACACTCCCGGGGTCAGACACAGAGTGAATCTCCCTCCACACCGTCCCATCAAACACTCCCACGGTCAGACACAGAGTGAATCTCCCTCCACACCGTCCCATGACACACTCCCGGGGTCAGACACAGAGTGAATTTCCCTCCACACCGTCCCATCACACACTCCCGGGGTCAGACACAGAGTGAATCTCCCTCCGCCCCGTCCCATGACACACTCCTGGGGTCAGACACAGAGTGAAGCTGCATCCACACCTTCCCATCCCACACTCCCGGGGTCAGACAGAGATTAAAGTTCCCAACACACCGTACCATCACACATTCCCGGAGTCAGACACAGAGTGAATCTCCCTCCACACCGTCCCATCACACACTCCCCGGGTCAGACACAGAGTGAATCTCCCTCCAGACCGTCCCATCACACATTCCCGGGGTCAGATACAGAGTGAATCTCCCTCCACACTGTCCCATCACAGAAGGAAAGGTTCAGACGCACCGTGAACCTCTCTCCACACAGTCCCAGGGTCATACAGAGTGAAGCTCCCACACACCATCCCATGGCACACTCCTGGGCTCAGACGCCGAGTGAATCGCCCCCTACAAAGGGTTCAGACGCAGGGTGAAACTCCCTCCACACCGTCGAATTAAACACCCCCGGGGTCATACACAGAGTGATGCTCCCTACACAGCGTCTGATCGTACACTTCCGGGACAGGCACAGGGTGAAACTCCCTCCACACCGTTCCATCACACACTGCCCGGGTCACAAACAGTGTGAAATTTCCTCCGTCCTATCGCATTATACACTCAAGGGTCCAACGATAACGTTACATGCAGAATGGTAACGAAAGAAATTGTATTTGACAGGATTATGTTTCCAAAATTTAGATGGAAGCAGACATTACTGGATTGGAAAATGCCGAGGCATGTGAGGTTTGGAATGACTGGTGGCTGTGGGGAGAGCGGGGCGGTGGGTTCATTTTGGATACCTACAGGTCCTGTGGTGAGGGCGTGGCAGTGCGATTGGGTTGGGGACCGACATCGGACTGGACCGGGCAGTGGGCAGGGTGATTAGCATGGGGACTGATAGAGGGCTCTGGGGAGAGAGTGGAACAGTGCAATTTGTTTGGGGACTGACATGAGGCTGCGGGGAGATAGTGGGACAGTGGGATTAGTCTTGTGACGGATACAGGGTGGGAGGTGGAGAGTGGGACTGTGGTACTAGTTTGGCGACTGACTCTGCACTGCGGAGAAAGAACGGGCCAGTGCGCGTAGTGTGGTGTCCGACACGGAGCTGTAGTGAGACAGTGGGCGGTGGGATTAGTTTGGAAACAGACACGGGGCTGTGGTGAGGGAGTGGGGCAGTGGCATTATTTTCGGGACTGAGAGGCATCTCGGTGGGTTGAAAGAGGATCAGTAGGATTAGTCTGGAGTCGAGAAGTGGCTGCGAGGGAGAGAGGGGAGTGTGGGATCGGATTGGGTCTGATGCAGGGTTGCAGGGGACAGACTTGGGGCTGTGAGGAGAAAATGGTGTATCCAAAGTAGAACTGTTAACAGCCCCGACTGTGAATCTCGCCGATCAGTGATTGACTGCGGGCAAATGCAACCCCTGTTTCCTTTCCTGTTCCATGTTACAGTGGGCCAGCAGAAAACAATTTGCTGTCCAAGGCGCTGGGATCAGTCTGCAAGAGTTATGCCTCCTAACCCGGCGGTGCCGGTTGCTCCAGGGAGAATTATTTCGTCTGCAAGACTACTGCTATTTCCTGCCCCGTTTACAAAGATCGACGACCTGGCATGTATTTGGAATGTGGGAGGAAACCGGAGCAGCCGGAGGAAACCCAAGCGTTTACGGGGAGAACTCATTATAGGCAGCAGCAGGAATTGAACCCGAGTCACCAGAACTGTAAAGCGTCATGCTAAACACTACGCCTCCCTCCCGCCCTCCACCACCACCTTTTTTTAAAAGTTTAATTCACCTGTAAGAGGACTGGAAGGGTCGGTTAGCGAGTTTGCAGATGACATCAACAATTGCTGGTGTTGGACACAGTATGTTGGGTTGTCGTGGGACATTGACGGGATGCAGAGATGGGCAGGGACGTGGCAGATAGCGTTCAATCCGGTAACGTGTGAGGCGGTTGACCTTGAGAGGACGATCTGGAAGGCAGAGATCAGAGTTAAGGTCAAGGTTCTTAACAGTGAAGTGGAACAGAGGGATCGGTAGATTCACGTCCATAGGGGATGAGAGACGCTGGAGTGAGGGATTAGAGAGGGACTGAGAGGCCTGAAAGTGGACGACAGGCAGGGAGAGGGGGATGGAGAGAGAGGAGATGGGAGAGGGGAGAGGGAGGAGGAGCGGAAGGGGAAAGAGAGGTAGTGAGGGGGTCAGTGGAAGCGGGAGGGGGAAAGAATGGAGGGAGTGGGAGGGGGGACAGAGTGGGAGGGAGTGGGTTGGAAATGACGCACTCCCTGCATCACACGCTGATTAAATCTCCCTCCACACAATGCTAGAATATTCCAGGAAGAGCATTGGCTCGTAGCTTGTTAAGCAGCCTCATGTGTGGCACCACATCAAAGGCCTTCTAAAAATTCAAGTGCCAAGAGCAACCGATTCTCCTTTGTCTATCCTGCTTGTTATTTCTTCAAATAATTCCAACAGATTTGTCAGTCGAAAATTTTCCTTGAGGAAACCACGCTGACTACGGCCTATTGTATCATTTGCCTCAAAGTCACCCGAAACCTCACCCTTAACCATTGATTCCAACATCTTCCCAACCGCTGAGGACAAGCCAACTTCCCTTCTTCTGCGTACTCTCCCTTCTTGAAGAGTAGAGTGACACCTGCAATTTTCCCGTCTTCCGGAATCGTCCCAGAATTATCCTGAGAAAAGGGTGACATAGGGTCAGAGAATGTTGAATCTTTGTGGGTGGAGTTAAGGAACTGCAAGGGTAGGAAAAAAACATGATGGGAATCACACGTAGACCTCCAAACTGTAGCCAAGATTTGGGGTTGAGACTGCAAAAGGAGCTGAAAAGGGAAAGTCAGGAGGGTAATGACACAACTGTAATGGGCGGGGGGACTTCAATATGCAAGGGATTGGGAAAATCAGGTTGGTGCCATATCGCAAGAGAGGGAATTTGGTCAATGTCCAGGAGAAGGCTTTTTTGAGCAGCTCGTGCTTGAGACTACTTGGGAAAGGCTATCGTAGATTGGGTGTTGAGTAGTAACCTATATCTAATTAGGGAGCTTAATACAAAGGAACCCTTAAGAGGCAGTGATCACAATATGATTGAATTCGTACTACAATTTGAGAGGGAGAAGCGTTAGTCACGAGTATCTATATCGCAATGGAATAAACGGAATTTCAGAAGCATGAGAGAGGAACTTGCCCAGGCGGATTGGAGGAGGATACTAGCGGGGATGGCGGCCGAGCAGAGATGGCTGAAGTTTGGGGAATAGTTCATAAGGCGCAGGGACAGAAGCAGTTGTTCTCATACCACTGGTGTAGGCAACCGTGGCTGACAAAGGAAGTTAAGGACAGCATCAAAGCCAAGGAAAAGGCATAGAAGGTAGCGAATGTAAGTGGGAAGTTGGATGATTGTTGCGTTTTTAAAATCCAACAAAAAGCAACTGAAAAACTATAAGAAGGGAAAAGATGCAATATGAGGGCAAACAAGCCAATAACATAAAGCAGGATACTAACACTGTATAAAAAATATATAACGAGTAATGGGGAGTTCCGAGTTAATATTGAACCTCTGGAAAATGAGAATGGTGAGGTAGTAATGGGCGACAAAGAAATGACAGATGAACTTAATGGGTACTCTCCATCAGTCGTCACCGTGGAAGATACTAGCAGTGTGCCAGTGGTCCGCGAGTGTCAGGGTGCAGGAGTGAGTGCCGTTGCGACTACAAAGTTAAAAAGTGCCAGGCAAACTCAAAGGTCTTCAGGTGGATAAGTCACCTGAGCCAGATGGACTGCATCCCAGAGTCCTGAGACAGGTTGCTGAAGAGATAACGGATGCATTGGTCATGATCTTTCAAAGATCACTTGATTCTGGCATGGTCCCGGAGGAATAGAAAATTGCAAATTTTCACTGCACACTTTATGTAATGAGGAAGGCCAAAGGGAAGGAATTATAAAGCAGTTCGCCTAACCTCAGTGGTTTGGAATGTGTTGGAGTCTATTAATAAACTTGAGGTTGTCTGGCACCTGTTGACTAATGATTAAATAAGTCAAAGTCAGCTTGGTTTCTGTCAAGAGTATTCTTGTCTGACAAATCTGTAGAGGAAGTAACCAGCAGAGTGGACAAAGGACAGGCAGTGTATGTCATTTACGGGACTTCCAGAAGACATTTGATAAAGTGCCATGCATGAAGCAGTTTAACAAGATAAAATCCTCTGGCGTTACAGGAAAGACACAGGCTTGGCTAGAGGAATGTCTGACAGGTAGGAGACAGCCAGTGGGAATCAAAGGCGCCTTCTCTTGTTGGCTGCCAGTGACTAGTGAGACTCGTCAGGGGGTCAGAATTGGGACCGCTACTTTTCACATTGTTTATCAATGATTTCGTGGAATACATGGCTTTGTGGCAAAGTTTGCGGATTAACCGAAAGTAATGGTAGGGGTCAATTTCATTATCAAAATCGCAGAACAAAGTTTCTTAAAAGACACCAATCAATCAGCCTCGACCACCATCGCTGGAAATGCATTCCCGCTCTGTGGCAACCCACCACTTTCTGGTGAAAAACACCCCTCCAACAACCCCTTGTACCGTCTTCCAAGCACCTTAAAACTATGACCCTACCCGCCCGAGAACAGTTTACTTTTCATTGACAAATAACATGAAACAACGGACTGTGTGGAGGGAGCTTCACTGTGTGTCTGACCACGGGAGTGTGTCATGGCACGGTGTGGAGGGAGATTCACTCTGTGCCTGACCCGGGGAGTGTGTGATGGGACGGTGTGGAAGGAGCTTTACTCTGTGTCTGAACACGGGAGTGTGTGATGAGACAGTGTGGAGGGAGATTCATTCCGTGTCTGACCCTGGGAGTGTGTGATGGAACGGTGTGGAGGGAGATTCACTCTGTGCCTGACCCCGAGAGTGTGTGATGGACGGTGTGGAGGGAGATTCACTCTGTGTCTGACCCCGGGAGTGTGTGATGGGACGGTGTGGAGGGAGATTCACTCTGTGTCGGACGCCGGAAGTGTGCAATGGGACGGTGTGGAAAGAGCTTCACTCTGTGTCTGACCCAGGCAATGTGTGATGGGACTGGGCGGAGGGAGATTCTCTCTGTGTCTGAACTCGCGAGCGAGAGAGAGAGAGAGAGAGAGAGAGAGAGAGAGAGAGAGAGAGACAGAGAGAGAGAGAGACAGACAGACAGAGAGAGAGAGAGATCGTGCACCACTGGACTATCCTCAACTCTATCCGAGGGAGTGGGCTCATTCAACACGTCGGATGCTGGGGCTCTGTCCCGGGGCAGTGGTTTCTCGCAGACAGAGCGTCTGAAGCCCCGGCGATTCTCAGGAGCTGTGGGAGCTTCCGACGCGTTATCAGCAACCAACCACGGCGTGCAAATCTCCAGGACAAGGGAAGCTCTGTATGAGTGACAGAAATCCCTCCGACATTCCGTCCTTGCTCATACCTGCCCTCCTTCTCTACTTCCCTCCTTCCTTTCCTTTTCCCTCTCTCCCCTTCGGATTCCTCTCTCCCTCCATCGTCTAGATTCCTTCTCCCTCATCCCTCCCCTTCCTGCACTCTCTTCTTTCTAGATCGCTCACTCTCTCCTCCCTTTCCTCCTATCCGTTCCCTCTCATTCTATCTCTATCTCCCTCTCTTCACCCCGTTTGCTCGCCCTCTCTTTTCCCCTTCTCCCTCCCAATCTCCCTCCGAATCTCCCTCTCTCTATTTCTCTCCTTTCTCCCTCCCTCCTTTCCCCGTCTCTATCGCTCTCAGTTCGCTCACTCCCAACACTCCCTGTCACCCTCTTCACTCTCCTCCCCGCCGCACTAAACACTTTCTCTAACGCTCCCATCCTCTCTCCTCCCCGCACTTCCTCCGCCTGTTCTCGGTTCCTCTCCTTAGCAGCTGCTCATCTGTTGTTCGTTGGTGTTCGGTCGGACACGCTTGTCAACACGGGCTTCCTCTGCCAACGGTTGCTTCCCCTTTCTGAGCTCAGAGACGCCGAGGACGCTCGACAGCATGGACGACAGCGAGACTTACATGAATGTGAAGTTTACAAAGACGGACGCACAGTCTCTTTCCCCAGGTGAGAGAGACAGAGAGACGGAGGGAGGGAGCTTCGCTCTGTGTCTGACCCCCGGGAGTGTGTGATGGGATGGTGTGGAGGGAGATTCACTCTGTGTCTGACCCGGGAGTGTGTGATAGGACTGTGTGGAGGGAGATTCACACTGTGTGTCTGACCCCGGGGTTGTGTGTGATGGGACGGTGTGGAGGGAGATTTACTCTGTGTCTGACTCCAGGTGTGTGTGTGATGGGACGGTGTGGAGGGAGCCTCACCCTGTTTCAGACTCTCACTGTTCCGTCCCCAGCTGAACCTGATGTATCGTACGCGGAACTTAATGTCAAGACCCTCTCAGCGCCCCGGGTCCGGACAGATGGAGGTCAGTTTTATCTTTGTTGGTTTGACTGTGTCTAGCTGATGTGTCCAATCCTTTCTAGAGATCTCAGGGCAAGCGCACAGTTGACCCTACCGATTCCCTGTTTGAGCAGAAGACGGAGGGAACGCGTGGGAGAGAATATGGTGTGTGTATGTGGAAGGGGATCTGTGTGGGAGAGGCGGTAGGGAGAGTGCAGGGAGGAGTGAACGCCCTGGGAGAGGCGGTTTAGAGGGAGTGCCGTGGGATGGTTTGAGGAGAGAGTGCTGTGGGAAGGATCAGTGAGGAGAGATAACATGGGATGTGCCGTGTGGAGGAAGGGGCAATCAGGAGAAAGCGCTCCTGGGTGTGGGGAGGGGGTGGAGGCGGAGATGAGTGAGCGCCATGTCGGGGTGGTGAGACGTGACACAGTGGGAGAGACGGTTTGGAGGGAACGCGGTTTAAATACTTTAGCACTCTCTCCCTTTTCTTACACCATTCTCTTATCCCTCTTTCCCCTTCTATCCCTTCCCGACCTCCTCCTACACTCTCCTTTCTCCCTCTCTCTCCCTCTCTCCCTGTTTTGCCTGCTGTCTCCCACTGATCCTTTCTGTTCGTCCTCTCTCATTTGTCCCCTCTGCCTCCCATCTCCTCATCCTTCTGCGCTCCCTCTCATCCTTCCCCGTTCACTCCCCCCGGTCTTCTCATCTCTCTCTGTCCCCAACTTTGCCGGTTATCTTCCCTGCGCCTTCTCTTCCTCTCTGTCCACGCCTCTCTTCTTTTCCCCGACCCTCTCTCCCCTCGCTCTTGCCTCTCACTCTTAAAGTTTCTTCCACATCCCTCTCGCACTTTTCTCCTCCCCTTCTCTCCAATCTCAATCCCCCTCTCTTTCGCTCTCTCTCACACCTCTCCCTGTCCTCTCAATGTCTCCGTCTCTCTCCCCTCTCTCTCACCCTCTGTGTCCGCCTTTCTCTCCACGTTCTCCCTCCCTATTCTTTCTCTCGCATCTCCCGCCCAACGCCGCTATCGCTGTCTCCCTCTCTCTGTCCATCACTCTCACCTTCTGCCTCCCTGTGTGTCTCCTCTCTTCCCCCCCTCCACCTCACCTTCTTTCTCGCTGTCTCATCACCTCTCCCCCCCTCACTTGCCCCCCTCTCTGTTCTCTCTCTCCCCGACACCCTCCTCCATTCTCTACCGCTCTCACTGTCTTCCTTATCTGCCGGTCCGAATCTCTCCCCCAGACTGTCTGAACTGCACCTACTCAGAGCTGAACTTTCGGAAAGAGGAACCTTGCATCGATGAGGACGAGGATCCTCCCATTGCCTCGGGACCCGGCGGTCTGCCAACCACTGCACAAACAGGTCAGAGTTCGCAGAGATGACGTCATTCCGCAAGGATCACGTGTCGTAGTCCCACGTGACTAAGTTTCTGCCTCGACCACTTCCTCTGTCAGCTCGTTCCATAGACTGACCACCATCTGGGTAACAAATGGTTGTCACTCGGCTCCCCATTAAATCCCTGTCTGTGATCTACATAAATGATCTGGACGAAAGTATAGGTGGCTGGGGTTAGAAACATAGAAATATAGAAAGAAAACATCACAATACAGGCCCTCCAGCCCACAAAGCTGTGTCGAAGATGCCCCTACCTTAGAACTACCTGGGCTTTACCCATAGCCCTCTATTGTTCTAAGCTCCCTGTAGCCATCCAGGAGTCTCTTCAAAGACCCTATCGTTTCCGTCTCCACCACCGCCGCCTGCAGCCCATTCCACGCACTCACCATTCTCTGCGTAAAAATCTCACGCCTGACATCTCCTCTGTACCAACTTCCAACCACTTTAAAACAGGCCTTTTGTGTTAGCAATTTCAGCCCTGGGAAAAAGCCTTTGACTATCCACACGACCAATGCCTCTCATTATCTTGTATACCTCTATCAAGTCACTTCTCATCTTCCGTCGCTCCAAAGAGAAAAGGTTGATTCACTCAACCTGTTCTCTTAAGACGTGCTACCCAATGCAGGCAACATCCTTGTATATCTCCTCTGCACCCTTTCTATTGTTTCCACGTCTTTCCGATAGTGAGGCGACCAGATTTGAGCGCAGTACTCCAAGTGGGGTCTGACCGGGGTCCTATACAGCTGCAACATTACCACTCGGCGCCTAAGTGTATATAAATGATCTGAATGAGATGGTAGATGCGTCGGTTAGTAGGTTTGCAGATGATACGGCGAGAGGCGGTGCTGTGGAGAGCGGAGAAAACTGGCAAAGAATTCATTCGGACGTAGATTAGTTACGGATATGGTTTGGAGACCGGGCAGATGGAGTTTAACCCAGACAATTTAAAATGTTGCACCTTTGCAGGTCAAATGAAAGAAATGACACACTGTCCAAGCCAAGAACCTAAAGAGTGTTGAAACATGTAGAAACACAAAAAACCTCAGCACAGTACAGGCCCTTCGGCCCACAATGCTGTGTCTTACTCTAGATGGGCATCGGAACTTGAGGTTCATGTTCATAGCTCCCTGATCGCGGCTACACAGTTTGAAAGGATGGTGATAGAACATAGAAGATAGAAGAGCACAGCACAGTACAGGCCCTTCGGCCCACAATGTTGTCCTGGCTCTCAAAACCTGCCTGCAATGTAACCCCCCTCCTTAAATTCCTCCATACACCTGTCTAGTATTTTCTTATATTTCAGTAGTGCATCTAACTTCACCACTGACTCAGGCAGTGCATTCCACTCACCCACCAGTGTCTGAGTAAAAAACCTTCCTCTAATATCCTCCTTGAACTTCCCACCCCTTACCTTAAAGCCAAGTCCACTTGTACTGAGCAGTGGCTCCCAGAGGAAGAGGAGCTGGCTGTTCACTGTATCTATTCGTCTTAATATTTTGTGTACCTCCATAATGTCTCCTCTCATCCTCCTTCTCTCCAAAGAGTAAAACACTTGCTCCTTTAATCTCTGATTATAATGCATACTCTCTAAACCAGGCAACATCCTGGTAAATCTCCTTGGTACCCTTTCAGATGCTTCCACATCCTTCCTATAGTGAGGCGATCAGAAATGGACACAGTACTCCAAGTGTGGCCTAACCAGAGCTTTATAGAGCTGCATCATTACCCCGAGACTCTTAAACTCTTATCCCTCGACATATGAAAGCTAAAACCCCATAAGTTTCTTAACTACCCTATCCACCTGTGAGGCAACTTTCAGAGATCTGTGGACATGTACCCCCCGATCCTTCTGCTCCTCCACACTACGAAGTATCCTGCCATTTAGTTTGTACTCTGCCTTGGAGTTTGTCCTTCCAATGTGTACCACCTCACATTTCTCCGGGTTGAACTCCATCTGCCACTTCTAAGCCCACTTCTGCATCCAATCAATGTCTCTCTGCAATCTTTGACAATCCTCTACACTCTCCATAACACCACCAACCTTTGTTTCGTCTGCAAGCTTACCAACCCAGCCTTCCACCCCCACATCCAGGTCGTTAATAAAAATCACGAAACGTAGAGATCCCAGAACGGATCCTTGTGCGACACCTCGAGTCACAACCCTCCAATCCGAATGTATTCCCTCCACCACGACCTTATGCCTTCTGCATGCAAGCCCTTTCTGAATCCACCTGGCCAAACCTCCCTGGATCTCATGCCTTCTGACCTTCTCAATAAGCCTGCCGTGTGGAACCTTGTCAAATGTCTTACTAAAATCCATAGAGATCACATCCACATCGATACCCTCATCTATATGCCCGGTCACCTTCTCAAAAAACTCTATCAGGCTTGTTAGATACGATCTGCTCTTCAAGAAGGCTTAAGGAATTCTTGTCTTTATTAGTCGAGGCATTGAATACAAATGTCAGGGAGTTATGTTGCAACTTTATAAACATCACCAGTTAGTATGAATCAGGCGTTTCGTATGCAGCTCTGGTCACCAGATTATCGGATGTATGTTAAGGCGCTGGGTACCCACCAGAGAGGTGTAACAGGATGCTGCCTGGATTCGATGGCATGTGTTACAACGAGAGGTCGGACACATGGGTTGCTTCCTATAGAGCGGAGGAGGCTCCGGGGAGATCCGACTGATCTCTGGAATCCGTCAGACTCCCGTCAGCCAAACACAAGCCAAGGAATTTGGCCTCTCAGCGACGACGGCTGACAATAGCTGAGATTGAGAGAGGGAGAGGGTGATCGTGATGGAAGGAGACAGCGTGGATCGTGGGTGGAAGCGAGTCCCAGTGGGAGTCACGGCTGAATTCACGCACAAACTGAAAGTTCTCTCTACAGGTCCGCATAAACAAGAGTCGAAAGAAAACATCGGAAATAGAGCGTACCATAAGATCTGCCTACTCTGCCTCGTTACATCCATCCTCGTCGCGATAGTGGCCGGCCTCTCGATCCATGGTGAGTCGAACGAGCTCCGGCAGGAGTCAGACCATAAACAAACAGAGTGGGATGAAATGTTAGCGCATAACCTCACCGTGACACCGACACGCCTCCCACAGTGACATCGACACACCCCTCACAGTGACACCGACACACCCCACATCATAAGACTGAGTCTCCCCTCACAAGGATACAGTAACACACTTCACCGTGACACCGGCCGTCCCCACACCGTGAAATTCTCACGGCCCACACCGTGATACTGACACTCCCCCTCACTGTGACACGGACACTTCCCTCACTGTGACACCGCCTCTCTCTTCACCGTGACACTTATACACTGCACATAGAAACACTGATACGCCCTCCACCGTAACACCGACACTTCACTCACTGTGACACCGTCACAACCCTTTCCGTAACACTGATAAACCGCTCATTGTCACACCGACACACCGTTCACTGTAACAGTGACAGAGCAATCTGCGTGATAGCGACTCTCACATCACTGTGACACCGGCAATCCCCTCTCTGTGACACCACCACACCACTCACTGTGACATTGGCACTTCCAACACCGTGATCCCGAAGCTCTCCGCACCGTCACATTGACTGTTCCCTCACTGTGACACCGATACTCCCCACAACTTGACGCTAAACCTGCGAACACAGTGACACCGACACACTCCTCACCGTGACACCGACACATACCCCTCACCGTGACACCGACACATATCCCTCCCCGTGACACTGTCAAGCCCACACTATTACACCGGCACTCCCCTTACCGTGACACTTACACACCCCACACAGCCACTGACACTGCCCACAGAGTGACACCGTCACGCTCCTCACCGTGACTCCGGCACGCTCCACTCTGAGACATCATCACGCCCCTCACCGTAACACCGAGAGTCCCGTCACCGTGACACCGACACTTTCCTCATTGTGACTCTTACACACTCCACACCATAATATTTGCAGCTCCTTCACCGTGACACTGACCCTTCACTCACTGTGACATCGACACAACTCTCTCCGTGACACTGTTACACCCCTGTGCGTGACGCCGATACTCCGCTCACAGTGTCACAGTGAGGCCCCTCACTGTGAACCACACACCCCTCACTCTGACAGGGACACACCTCACACCGTGCCACTGACACACCCCTTACCATCACCCTCAGCATCACAGACTCGTCAGTCTCTGATTGGCTCCGACCGAAACTACCGGAGACTTTGGGAACAACATCAGGAGATGAACAGGAGCCAGCGCCAATGTCAACAGCAAGTTCGTGAGTTGAACTCAACCGTTAAATCCAGGACATCTGAGAATTCCCGCCTGGATCTCTCCCAGAGAAACTGTCTGAAGAATATTTCCGTCCTCAACAACAACCTCTCCAAACTCGAAAACAACATTACCGTCCTCAACTCCGATCTCTCAGAGCTGAATCAAACACACACCGATCTCCATCGTCAATTCAATCAGCTCGAAACGAAGTACAAAACCATCTCTGAAAACAAAGTTCAGATTTGCCAGTACCTCACCAGCAGAAGAGGTGAGACGACATCCCCCGCTGCTCGTGCTTCTCATCACAGGAGGGTGGGGGTGGGGGTGAGATAGGGGGAGGGAGGAGGTTGAGAGCTTCACTCCGTCTCTTATGCCGGGAGTGTGTGATGGGATAGGCTGGAGGGAGTTTTACTCTGTATCCCACCCCGGCACTGTGTGATGGGGCGGTGTGGAGTGAGATTCACTCTGTGTCTGACCCCAGGAGTGTGCGATGGGACGGAGTGGAGGGAGCTTCACTCTGTGTCTGACACCAGGAGTGCGTGATGGGACGGTACGGAGGTAGTTTCACTCTGTGTCTGGCCCCGGGAGTGTGTGATGGGACGGTATGAAGGGAGCTTCACTCTATGACTGACTTCGGGAGTGTGTGATGCGACGATGTGGAGGGAGATTTTCTCTGTGTCTAACCCCGAGAGTGTGTGATAGGACGGTTTGGAGGGACATTAATTCTGTGTGTCTGACCCTGGGAGTGTGTGATGGGGCGGTGTGGAGGGACATTAATTCTGTGTGTCTGACCCTGGGAGTGTGTGATGGGGCGGTGTGGAGGGAGCTTCATTCTGGGTCTGGCCGTCGGAAGAGTTTTTGATGGGACGGTGTGAGAGCAGCGACACCTGCTGTCTGAATCCGGGATGGCAAACAAGAGGATTTCAGCAGACGCTGGAAATTCAAGCAACAGACATCAAAGTTGCTGGTGACCACAGTAGGCCAGGCAGCATCTCTAGGAAGAGGTACATCGACGTTTTAGTCCGAAACCCTTCGTCAGGACTAACTCCTCCTGTCATTTTGGATCTCCCCTCCCCCTCCCACTTCCAAATCTCTTACTAACTCTTACTTCAGTTAGTCCTAACGAAGCGTCTCGGCCTGAAACGTCGACTGTACCTCTTCCTGGAGATGCTGCCTCGACTGCTGGGTTCAACAGCAACTTCGATGTGTGTTGCTCGAATCTGGGATGGGACGTTGTACATGGAGGTTGACTTCCCTCTGTTCCCAGCCGGTGCAATTGGAGGTATGGAGGCACATTCAGTGTTGCTTGTTCCTGATTTGCAGAGCAAACGTGTCCCCAGGACTGGATTGACAATGAAGATCGGTGTTATTTAATATCCAGGTTGGAGAATTCTTATGATGGAGCGAGGGAACATTGTTCAAAATTTGATGCAAGGCTCCTGGAAATAAATTCAAACGTGGAAAGGGTAAGTGTCACACCGTGAGAGGAGATATAAACAACAATCACACACTCCCGTGGACTAACATAGATTCAATCATTCCACACCGTCCCATCACACACTCCCGGGGATAGACACAGAGTGAAACTCCCTCCAGAATGAGAATCATAATCGGGTTTATTATCACCGGCATGTGACGTGAAATTTGTTAACATAGCAGCAGCAGTTCAATGCAATACATAATACAGCAGAAGGGAGAGAGGTATAGAGAGAGAGAGAGGGAGCGAGAGAGAGAGAACAATAAATAAACAAGCAAATCAATTACGTATATTGAATAGATTATTAAAAAGTGCACAGAAAACTGTACATTTTTAAAAAAGTGAGGTAGTGTCCAAAGCTTCAAAGTCCATTTTTGAATCGGATGGCGGAGGAGAAGTTGCTGTTCCTGAATCGCTGAGTGTGTGCCTTAGGGCTGCTGTACCTGCTACCTGATGGTAACAGTGAGAAAAGGGCATGCCCTGGGTGCTGGAGGGTCCTAAAAATGGACGCTAGCTTCCTGAGGCACCGCTCCCTGAAAGTATCCTGGGTACTTTGTCGGCGAGTCCCAAAGATGGAGTTGACAAGATTTACAAACCTTTGCAGCTTCTCTCGGTCCTGTGCAGTAGCACCTCCATACCAGACAGAGATGCAGCCTGTCAGAATGTTCTCGAAGGTAGGACTATGGAAGTTCTTGAGTGTGACAGCATGAAGTCCCTCCACACCGTCTCATCACACACTCCCGGGGTCAGACACAGAGTGAATCTCCCTCCACACCCTCCCATCACACACTCCCGGGGTCAGACACAGAGTGAATCTCCCTCCACACCGTCCCATCACACACTCCCGGTGTCAGACACAGAGTGAATCTCCCTCCGCACCGTCTCATCACACACTCCCGGGGTCAGACACAGAGTGAATCTCCCTCCACACCGTCTCATCACACACTCCCGGGGTCAGACACAGAGTGAATCTCCCTCCACACCGTCCCATCACACACTCCCGGGGTCAGACACAGAGTGAATCTCCCTCCACACCGTCTCATCACACACTCCCGGGGTCAGACACAGAGTGAATCTCCCTCCACACCGTCTCATCACACACTCCCGGGGTCAGACACAGAGTGAATCTCCCTCCACACCGTCCCATCACACACTCCCGGGGTCAGACACAGAGTGAATCTCCCTCCACACCGTATCATCACACACTCCCGGGGTCAGACACAGAGTGAATCTCCCTCCTCTCCGTCTCATCACACACTCCCGGGGTCAGACACAGAGTGAATCTCCCTCCACACCGTCCCATCACACACTCCCGGGGTCAGACACAGAGTGAATCTCCCTCCACACCGTCCCATCACACACTCCCGGGGTCAGACACAGAGTGAATCTCCCTCCGCACCGTCCCATCACACACTCCCGGGGTCAGACACAGAGTGAATCTCCCTTCGCACCGTCCCATCACACACTCCCGGGGTCAGACACAGAGTGAATCTCCCTCCATACCGTCCCATCACACACTCCCGGGGTCAGACACAGAGTGAATCTCCCTCCTCTCCGTCCCATCACACACTCCCGGGGTCAGACACAGAGTGAATCTCCCTCCACACCGTCTCATCACACACTCCCGGGGTCAGACACAGAGTGAATCTCCCTCCACACCGTCTCATCACACACTCCCGGGGTCAGACACAGAGTGAATCTCCCTCCTCTCCGTCCCATCACACACTCCCGGGGTCAGACACAGAGTGAAGCTCCCTCCACACCGTCCCATCACACACTCCCGGGGTCAGACACAGAGTGAATCTCCCTCCACACCGTCTCATCACACACTCCCGGGGTCAGACACAGAGTAAATCTCCCTCCTCTCGGTCCCATCACACACTCTCGGGGTCAGACACAGAGTGAATCTCCCTCCACACCGTCTCATCACACACTCCCGGGGTCAGACACAGAGTGAATCTCCCTCCACACCGTCTCATCACACACTCCCGGGGTCAGACACAGAGTGAATCTCCCTCCTCTCCGTCCCATCACACACTCCCGGGGTCAGACACAGAGTGAAGCTCCCTCCACACCGTCCCATCACACACTCCCGGGGTCAGACACAGAGTGAAGCTTCCTCCACACGGTCCCATCACACACTCCCGGGGTCAGACACAGAGTGAATCTCCCTCCACACCGTCCCATCACACACTCCCGGGGTCAGACACAGAGTGAATCTCCCTCCGCACCGTCCCATCACACACTCCCGGGGTCAGACATAGAGTGAATCTCCCTCCACACCCTCTCATCACACACTCCCGGGGTCAGACACAGAGTGAAGCTCCCTCCACACCGTCCCATCACACACTCCCGGGGTCAGACACAGAGTGAATCACCCTCCACACCGTCTCATCACACACTCCCGGGGTCAGACACAGAGTGAATCTCCCTCCACACCGTCCCATCACACACTCCCGGGGTCAGACACAGAGTGAATCTCCCTCCACACCGTCCCATCACACACTCCCGGGGTCAGAGACAGAATGAATCTCCCTCCACACCGTCCCATCACACACTCTCGGGTCAGACACAGGGTGAATCTCCCTCCACACCATGACATCGCATACTCCCGGGGTCAGACGCAGTGTGAATCTCCCTCCACACAGTCCCACCTCACACTCCCAGGGTCAGACAGAAAGTGAACCTCCCTCCACACCATGAAATCACATACCTCCGGGGTACACACAGAGTGAAGCTGCCACCACACCGGCCCATTACACATCCCTGGGATTAGACACTGGGTGATTCCATCTCCGTGCATCTCTTTACTTTTTCGCCTGGTCAGGCATGGAGAGAGGATAAATATAACTCTCAGGATCGACCAGCATGCGTTTGTCTGGGGGTCGGGGGTATCACTGCCTCGGGCCCGGCCCAACTGAGAAATCTCGTTTGTGTGGACGTTGCGTGATGTGTTGCCTGGTTACAAATCAATCCCACGAAATAACGAGCAGTACACCATATGCAATTAAACGATAGAGCTTAATGATTCTTAATTTGTCTGTCTGGTTAGCATCGAAAACAGAGAGAAAAAGGGCCCATTTTAACGAAAGTGTCTAATGTGCTCCTTGTAGCTGAATGTTTTCCGTCCGTTCGTTCTCTATCGATTTCCCCCGGGGCGTCGTCGAACTCCCGACCGCATTCCAAGTCAGCTCAGATCTGCAGTCTACGAGTTCCCCGTTCTGGCATCTTGTCTTTGCATCTTTTCTCTAACAAAAGCCCGCGAATTCCACGCACTCGGTCACACAAGAACGAACACCCCTCCTATCATGGGACGCCACACATTCACAAGGCCCCGTTATCTCCAGACATAACCCAAACACACTGCGGCTGCAAAAAAAACATTACATCAGCAGTGAAACTTTTCCCAGGGCGTTACATGCACATTAAACAAAAGAATTTAATTTCACAGGATTTTGTTTCCAGTTCTTTCGACTCCGAATACAGATATCACTGGATTGAAAATTGCGGAGACGGGTGAGGTTTGGGCTGTTACAGGTCGGTGGGGTGAGATTGACACGAGACCGTGGGGAGAAAGTTGGGCAGTGGGATTATTTTTCAGACTGACACGAAGCAATGGGGAGAGTGGGTCAGTGGGATTAGTTTGAGTGCTGACACAGATCTGTGGGGAGAGAGTGGGTCAGTGAGATTAGTCTGTTGACTGATAGAGGGTTCTCAGGAGAAGGTGGTGCAGTGGGATTAATATGGGAACTAACTCGGGATTGTAGGGGAGCGCGGTGTAATGAGACTCGCACGGCCAAGATCCCTGGGCTGTGGGGAGAGAGTGGATTACTGAGATTACTTTGGTCCCTAGTTCTCTGCTGGATCTTTTTTGTCTTTGTTGACAGTTGCCTGACAGGTGGATAGGGCAGTTAAGAAAGCTTATGGGATGTTAGCTTTCTTAAGTCGAGGGATAGAGTTTAAGAGTCGCGATGTAATGATACAGCTCTATAAAACTCTGGTCAGGCCACACTTGGAGAACTGTGTCCAGTTCTGGTCTCCTCAGTATAGGAAGGATGTGGAAACTTTGGAAAGGGTACAGAAGAGATTTACCAGGATGCTGCTTGGTTTGCGAGTATGCATTATGATCAGAGATTAAGGGAGATAAGCTTTTACTCTTTGGAGAGAAGGAGGATGAGAGGAGAAATGATTGAGGTGTACACGATGATAAAAGAGATCGGGAGAGTGGATAGCCAGCGCCTCTTCCCCAAGGCACCACAGCTCAATACAAGAGGACATGGCTTTAAGGTGAGGGGTGGGAAGTTCAAGGGGGATATTAGAGGATGTTTTTTTTCACTCAGAGAGTGGTTGGTGGGTGGAATGCACTGCCTGAGTCAGTGGTGGAGGCAGATACACTAATGAAGTTTAAGAGACTACTGGACAAATATACGGAGGAATTTAAGTTGGGAGGTTATATGGGATGCAGGGTTTGAGGGTCGACAGAACATTGTAGGCCGAAGGGTCTGTACTGTGCTGTATTCTTCTATGTTCTATGTTCTATGAAATTGTTTAACTCTCTTTGATAGGATTTTTTCCTCTTATCTACTGTACAAGACATACTATGGATCCCCCACCTGCATTAAGTGCGACTCGGACTCACAGAGCTACAGTTGTAAAAGGAAACAGAGATTCATCTGCGAGAAGTCTGCACATTTATACCCAGATATTCCTGAAGAGATCCAAAGTCTCTGTCAACACCCCGTGGGACCGACTTCAATCAAATGACAACACCCCACTCCACCCCATTCAATCTACCCCTCTCTCACCTCCCCATCCTTTTATCCCTTCCCAGCCTCTCTGCCCTAACACTTACCCCATTCTCCTCCTTTACTCTCATCCCCATTCTCCCCCACTACTCCCTCTCCCACCATCCGAACTACTCTTCTTTCCTCTCGGCCCCGCTCTCCCCATCTCCGCCACCCACATTTACTCCCCCTTTCCAACCCTCTTCACCCTCTGCCCTTCTAATCCCCAACTCATTCCACTTCTCTTCTTTCCTCTCCTCCACGGACCTCATTTTCTGCCTCCCCTCTCTGGTTCCCTCCACCAACTCTCGCTTCAATTCTGTACGCACTGGCCCTCAGTTCACCAACAAAGAGGAAAAGTCTGTGCACATTCACCCTGTCTGTGCCTCTCCTGGCTTCATACCTACGCTCCAAGGAACAAAGCCCCATCCTTCATGCCTTCTCTCCATAACTCAGACCCTCGAGTCCCGGCAACATCCTCGTAAATCTCCCTCTGCGCTCTTTCCAGTTCAGTGGCATCTTTCCTACAGCAGCGCGACCAGAACTGAACACCGTACTCCCAGCGCGGCCTCACCGACCTTTTGTACAACCACAGCGTGGCTTCAGCGCGGTACAAAGATATAAAATTCACGACAATTGGGAAAATTAATAAATACTGCAAAAAGGTGAATACCGAGGGAGTGTTTAAGTGTTCAGGGAGCGTTCGCTATCTGATATCGGAGGGAAGCAACTGCTTGTAAATTGTCGTGTTTCCTGGCTCCTGTACCCCTCCCCGATGGTACCGATGAGCACAGGGCATTTCCCGGCGGGAGAGGGCCCTCGCTGATGGATGCGGTCTTCCCGAGGCATTCCTTCTTGAACATGTCCTCGATGTACCCGTGATGGAGCTGGCTGAGTCTAGAACCTTCTGTGGTCCATGGCGACCCTCTGCGTTGCAGCCTCCACACCAGGCGGCCATGCGACAAGCCAGAATGCTCGACACCGTACATCTTTAGAAATGTGCGAGTCTGGTTTTGATGTTAAATCCACTATCTTTATTAGTAACTACTTATAATATAGTAACTTAATCAAGATAAACAAAAGTTAACCGTGTTATGTGTAGATATGTGCGTAAATGTAACTATTAAGCTGCGGTGGGGAGGCTTAGCATCTTGAGATGGAAAAGCAGGAATGTTCAGTAATCCACGAAATAAATTATGGGAGAGAGTTTTGTAATCCAATGTAAAACGTAGAGGGAAAGGGTCAGTACAAATATTCCACAGATATCACGCTGGTAAAACGAGATAACAGTGTCATTCCAAATGCACATACGAATTATCACCGAAAGTGACCGTTTCACGGGAATATCGTCTTGCAGAGGTTATCACACAGCATACCCAGGCAAGGGCTACAAAAGTGGTCCTACCGGATACCCCAAAATCCACTTCTATGGATTGTACAAAGTGACAGTCATACATTCGTTGTGTGCCGTGTTCCGATGTTTAGAACACACTTCTGGGCACAGGAGATTTCCAAACCTCAGCTGCGACAAACTGAGGCTACCGGCTTCCCCAGCCTTTCCCTCTCTCTACTGCGACTGAAGGTCTCTCTCTCAATCTCACTGTGTTTAATCTGCACAAACCATGGCAACCAGTGACTGACGTCATAAACCCGCCTCCCACGGGCGATCTTAAAGCGACAGTCCACAGTAAACGAAACCTGCGGGTTCGTAACCACACCGACCCATCACACACTCCCGTGGTCAGACACAGAATGATGCTCTCTCCACACCGTCCCACCACACACTCCCGGGGTCATACACAGAGTGAACTTCCTTCTCCACCGTCCCATCACACCCCCCGGAGTCAGACACAGAGCGAATCTCCCTCCACACCGTCCAATCACACACTCCCGGGGTCAGGCACAGCGTGCAGCTCGCTCCTCACCGTCCCACCACACGCTACCGGTCTGACGCAGAGTGAAACTTCATCCACCCCGCCTCATCACACAGTCCCGAGGTCAGACACAGAATTAAGCTACCTCCATACCGTTTTATCACACAGTTAGGTGGTCAGACACAGAGTGAAGCTCCCTCCGCACCGACCCTTCACACACTCCTGATGTAGTAATCCGAGAGAAGCTCCGTGGATAGTTTTCCATTCTAGGCATTAATCAAAGGAATTTAATTTCACATAGTTTTGTTAGCACTCTAATGTCACCCGTATCCCCGCATACTGAATTGGAAAATGCAAAAAAGGGTAAGGTTTGGACTGATCTGTGTGGTGAGAACTAGGGGATGACACGGTACTGTCGGTAGAAAATTGGATTAGTTTACGGACTGAAATATGTTTGTGGGCAGAAGGGGGCCCTGGGACTGTTTGAAGTCGGTACGAGGTTGTCGGGAGTTGATGGCTCAATGGGAATATTTTGGGGAAGGGTAGAGGAAGTGTAGGGCAGTGGGAATATCCTGAGGTCTGGCAGGAAATCTGGGGAGAGATCAGTACCCTACGATTATTTTTTTCTGACTGACGCAGGGCTGAGGGAATGCAACATGCAGCGGAATTCCTTCAGAGAGTGGCACGAAGTTAAGGGAAGATGGAGGGAACGTGGAACTCAACTGATTTGTGAGAAAAAAAAATGGGCGGCGGGATTACCTTGGTAACTGAGAGATCTAAGGGGAGAGAGTGGGAGAAATGAATTGGTTTGGAGACTGTGCGCCAAGATTGGGTCAGTGGGAATAGTTTGCGGACTGAAGCAGGCAAGTGGGAGCGCGTTGCGAGTGGTACAAATTACCCAATTCTCCTCCTCTACTGGCATCCCCATTCTCCCCCGCTACTCTCCCTTTCCCAATCTGGCCTACTCTTCTCCCCTCCCTGCCCCGCACTCCCCTCTCCCCCCCCCCATTTATTCCCCCTTTCCACCCCTCTTCTCTCTCTGCCCTTCTTCTCCCCAACTCATCCCGCTTCTCCCCCTTCCTCTCCCCCTCGGACTCCATTCTCTGCCTCTCCTCTCTCGGTTCCCTCCACCCACTCTCGCCTCAGTTCTGTGCACACTGTCCCTCAGTTCACCAACCCGGGGGAAAAAGACTGTGCACATTTACCCAATCTGTGCCTCTCCTGGCTTCATACCTACGCTCCAAGGAACAAAGTCCCACCCTTCTTGCTTTCTCTCCAGAACTCAGAGCCACCAGAACTGAACACCGTACTCCCAGCGCGGCCTCACCGACCTTATGTAAAACCAGAACGTGTCTCAGTACGGTGCAAACATGTAAAATTGACGACAGTTGGGAAAATTAATAAATACTGCAAAAAAGATGAATACGGAGGGAGTGTTTAAGTGTTCAGGGAGCGTTCACAATCTTACGGCGGAGGGGAAGTAACTGCTTGCAAATTGTTGAGTTCCCCGACTCCTGCACCCCCTCCCCGATGGTCCCGATGAGCACAGGGCATTTCCCAGCGGGAGAGGGCCCTCGCTGATGGATGCGGTCTTCCCGAGGCATTCCTTCTTGAACATGTCCTCGATGGAGGAGGGGGTTGTGCCCGTGATGGAGCTGGCTGAGTCTAGAACCTTCTATGGTCCATGGCGACCCTCTGCGTTGCAGCCTCCACACCAGGCGGCCATGCGACAAGACAGAATGATCGACACCCACCGTACATCCCTATATATGTGCGAGTCTGGTTTTGATGTTAAAACCACTATCTTTATTAGTAACCACGTATAACATAGTAACTTTAAAAAGATGAACAAAAGTTAACGGTTTTATGTGTAGATGTGTGTGTAAATATAACTATTGAGCTTGGAAAGGGGTGGGGCGGGGGAAGTCTTAGCGTCTTGAGATGGTAAAGCAGGAATATTCATGAATCTACGAAATAAATCATGGGAGAGAGACATTTGTAATCCAAGGTAAAACGTAGAGAAAAGTTAAGTACAAAATATTCCACAGGATCACGCTGGTAAAACGAGATGACAGTCGCCGTAGGTCTCGTCCGACCTGACGTTTCAAATGCACACACGAATTATCACCGAAAGTGACCTGTCACGGGAATATTGTCTTCCAGAGGTTACCACACAGCATATCCTGGCAACCTAAAATTCACCCCTATGGATCCTACGAAGTGACAGTCACACATTCGTTGTGCACCGTGTTCCGATGTTCAACCAACCTTTGTGGGCATAACAGAGTTCCAAGTCTTAGCTGCGACAAGCTGAAGTTATCCGTTTCCCCAGTCTCTCTCTCTCTCCCCTCCCTCTCTCTTTCTTTTTCTCTCTCACGCACACACACACACACACACACACACACACACACACACACACACACACACTTTGTTTATCCTGCAAAACCCACGGCAGCCAGCGACTGACGTCATGGTCCCGCCTCTCAGTCAAGCGCTCTTAAAGTGACAGTCCACAGTGAGCGAACCATTGGTTTCGCAAAAAGACCGACAGGGTTAGACACAGAGTGAAGCTCCCTCCACACCGACGCGTCACAGACGCCTTGAGTCAGAAACAGAGCGAAGCTTCTTCCACAGTGTGGCATCATACAGTACCGGGGTCAGACACTGACTGAAGCTCCCTCCACACCGTCCCATCACACACTCGGGGGGTCAGACATCGAGTGAAGTTGTCTCCGCACCTTTGCATCACACAAGACTGTGGTCCGACACAGAGTGAAACTTCCTCCACCTCTTCTCATCACAGAGTCCCGCGGTGAGACACAGACGAAGCCTCCTCCAGGCCATCCTATCACACAATTTGGTGGTCAGACACAGAGTGCAGCTTCCTCCGCACTCTCCCTTCACGCACTCCTGATGTAATAATCCGAGAGAGGCTCCGTAGATAGTTTTCCATTCTAGGCATTGATGAAAGGAATTTAATTTCACGGAGTTTTGTTACCACGCTAATGCCACCCATATCCATTTCATAATGAATTGGAAAATGCGAAAAAAGGGTAAGATTTGGACTCATCTGTGGGGAGAGAATTCCGGTATGACACGGTACTGATGGAAGAAAATTGGATTAGTTTACGGACTGAAATAGGTTTGCGGGAAGACGGGGGCCATCGGGATTGTTTCAAGTCTGAACGAGGTTGTCGGGAGAGGATGGCACGATTCGGGGGAACGATTCGTGTCTGTCGAGGAAGTGTAGGGCCGTGGGAATATTTTGAGGTGTGACAGGAACTCCAGGGAGAGATCAGTACCCTGGGATTAGTCATTATTTTGCTGACTGACGCCGGGCTATGGGAAATGCAAGAAGTAGCGGAACTCGTTCAGAAAGTGACACGACGTTATGGGGAGATGGAGGGAACGTGGGACTGACATTGATCTGTGAGAAAAAAAATGTTGGGCAGCGCGATCACTTTGCGGACTGACAGAGATCTGAGAGGAGAGAGTGGGACAATTGAATTAGTTTGGAGACTGTGTGCAAAGAGTGGGTCAGTGGGATTAGTTTGCGGACTGAAGCAGGTCTGTGGGAGAGGGCTTGTCAGTTGGACAAATTTTGCGGCGGACGCCTGTCTGTGGGTTGAGGGTGGTGTAGTGGGATTAGTTTGTAGGCTGACACGAAGCTGTTGGGAGAAGCTTAATTCGGGGAACGCCAAAGTTTTGCGGGTAGAGAGCAGGCCTGAGGGATTCATTTCGGGACTGTCCTAAGCCTGTGGGGAAAGGGTGGGACCGGGGATTTGTTTGGGGACTGAAACAGATTTGTAGGCGAGGTAGAGTTCGTCTGTTGGATTCGTATGGGGACTGATACAGGACTGTGAAGAGAAAGTGGGTCAGTGGGATTAGTCCGGCGACGGACCGGAGGTTGTAAGGGGTCGGTGGTGTTGTGGGATTAGTTTGGAGACTGACACAGAGCTGTTGGGACCGATTTGCTCAGTGTGATTAGTTTGGGGACGATCTCAGGGCTGTGAGGAGAGCGCTGTTTAATAGATTAGTTGCGCGAGGGTCTCCGGTTGACGGCTGCGCTGTTTTGTCTGTGTTGAATTTAACCCTCTTTGAAAGCAAAATGGCCTCTGCTTTCCTGTACTATGTGTCCTACAGAACACCCGTCTATATTGATTGCCGACCGAAAGAAAGAGACTATCGTTGCAATAGTGATCGCTGTTTCATCTGCGAGAAGTCTGCACTTTTGTGCCCGGCTATTCCTGAAAACATCCAGAGTCTCTGTCAACTGCCCGTGGGGGCGACATGAATCACGTGACTGCCTCCTCTTTCTCCTCCGCATCTCTTTTCCACTCTCCCTCCATCCATCATCACAAATTTCCTCCCCACAATCGCCACCGCTCCGTCCTGCTCCATTCTCCGTCTCATTTCGCACCCCCATTCTCTGGAGAACGACAAACCTCTCACTCATCTATCCCTTTATTTGTCTTTATTCCCCCACCCCGCCCGCTCTTCTCTAATCAATCTTGCTCTCTCTCTCTCCACTCACTCGCACATTCTCCTCCCGATCTTTCGCCGCTCGCTCTACCCACCTCTTGCCCCTCTCTCCCGCTTTCTCCCCCCTATCCCACTCTGTCTCTCCCCTCTCGGTTCACTCACACCCTCTGTCTCCCTGATTCCTATTTCCCTTTCTCCTTTTCACCCACTCTCACCTCCACCCTGAGCCGTCTGGTTGTTGATACCCCGACCCAGTGTAAAAGTCTGTGCGCGTTCACTCTGTCTCTGCCCCTCTTGGGTTTATGGAAATCTGTAAGAGTACCACTATGTTCCCGGGAATAGAGGGTCAACCTTCCCTCCCTCTCTCCATAACTCAGTCCCTCGAGTCCCTGCAATTTTTCCGTAAATCTCCTTCTGGAATCTTTCCAGCTCTAAAGCATTTTTCCTAGAGCAGGGCGACGAAAACCGTGTGCAGCCTCACCGAAGTCTTGTGCACTGCAATGTGACCTTCCGACTCCTGTATTCAGTGCCCTGACTGGTGAAGGCCAGCGTGCCAAGTATCCTGCCCACTCGTATCAGATGTTTCCCACCGGAATCGCTATTTCATTTATTATCTGAAACTTATACGGCCTGGAATTTGTTCTTTTGCAGCATCAGTGCGGTGCAAATATTTAAATACAGTGTAAATTACAAATATTAATAAATACCGCAAACACGTCGCTCCTTCGATCAAAGATGACAATCAATGTAAAATAAAAAATATTAATAAATACAGCAAAAACGTCGATCTAGTGCTCATGCATTCAAATATGTGACGGCTCAGAGGAAGGAGCTGCTCCTGAATCGTAGTGTGTGGGTGTTCAGGCTCCTGTGACTCCTCCTTGTTAGCAGTAACGGGCAGAGAGCTTCTCCGGGGTGGTGAGGGTCCAGAGTGATGGATGCGGCCTTCTCGAGGCATCGCCTTACGAAACTGTCCACGGTGGTGGGGAGGGGTGAGACTGCCAGAGTGTTGGCTGAGCTTGGAACCCTCTGCGGCCCCTTGCGATTCTGTGTGTTGCAGCCTCCACACCAGGAGGCGATCCGATTAGACAGAATGATCTCCATCGCGCATTCATTCAAGTTTCCTCATCTTCAATGAGAGCCCACATCTGCTCAACTCCTAAAGTTGTGATCCGGTCTGTAACGAGACAGCTATGGATTCCGTTGTGCCCAAATGCAGAGTGAGGTCTAGAATTAACTCAGACTCAGTCTTGAAATAAACTAGGCGGCAAGAATCCAATCGAAAAACATCACGAGTAGTGGTGCAGGTAACGTAATTCTTACGATTGAGCACTGAGTGCTCAGCTAGTGCCTTTTTAACGACAGACTGACATAGTATCGTCTCGAATTAACAAATGCATCGACTCGAAATAAACTCGACGGCACGAAACCAATCGAAAGACATCACAAACAGTCGGACTGGAATCGTAACTCTTACGGTTGAGCACTGAGTGCTCATCAACTCTTACGGTTGAGCACTGAGTGCTCATCAAGAGGCCTTTAAGTACAGGCTTCCAATGCAGGAAAGTGGCAGGGAATAATTGCAAGTCTGAGTCTTAAAAAGAAAGTGACTTCACTGTACTCTAGGTAATGGAGTTGCAAAAACCCGCATGTCTGTCCTGTTCAGTCAGATACATGACACATTGATGTTTAAATGTCCGTGTTGGGCCCACTATAGATCCTCTGAGCTGCCAGGAACTCAGGAACTTCAAATAAGGCCATGAGACGTTGCAGCAGAATTAGGCCATCGCATCTGCTCCCCATTTCATCACGGCTGATCCGTTTGTCTTTCAGCCCCAAATATTCCGACTTCTCCCTGTCTCCTTCCATGCCCTGACGATTCAAGGATCTCTGCCTTAAATATACCCAAATGGCCGGAACTCCAAGGCTGCCTACGATTTTGAATTCGGCAGATTCCCCACGCTATGGCTGAGGAAATTCCTCCCGATCTCCTTTCCGAAGATATCCCTCTATTCTCAGGCTGTGTCCTCTGGTCCAGGAATCCCCTGCAATAGGGAACATTCTGTGCACATCCACTCTGTCATAGCCTTTCACCATCCGAGAACTCTCGATAGCGTCTCCTCTCATTCTTCACAATTCCAGCGAGTAAAGGCCACAGAGATTACCATGCTGCAAATATGGCCTCAAAGTTCCGTAAACTTCCTTCCAAGGTTTTACATTCTAGTCCTCTTGAAATGAATTGGTGGAGGGGAACTACACATAACGTCTGAACGTCGAGTGAGTGAGGGGACGGTGACGAAGAAGTTTCACTCTTTGTATGTACCAGGCAAATTCTGAAGAGACCGTGTAGAGGGAGCTTCGCACTGTGTCTGACCCGGGAGTGTGTGATGGGACGGTGTGGAGGAAGATTCACTCTGTGTCTGACCCCGGGGGGTGTGTGATGGGACGGTATGGAGGGAGATTCACTCTGTGTGTCTGACCCCGGGAGTGTGTGATGGGACTGTGTGGAGGGAGATTCATTCTTTGTCTGACACCGGGGGTGTGTGATAAGATGGTGTGGATGGAGCCTCACCTTGTGTCTGACCCCGGGAGTGTGTGATGAGACGGTGTGGAGGGAGATTCACTCTGTGTCTGACCCCGGGAGTGTGTGATGGGACGGTACGGAGGGAGATTCACTCTATGTCTGACCCCGGGAGTGTGTGATGGGACTGTGTGGAGGGAGATTCACTCTGTGTCTGACACCGGGGGTGTGTGATGAGATGGTGTGGATGGAGCCTCACCTTGTGTCTGACCCCGGGAGTGTGTGATGGGATGGGGTGGAGGGAGATTCACTCTGTGACTGACCCCGGGAGTGTGTGATGGGACGGTGCGGAGGGAGATTCACTCTGTGTGTCTGACCCCGGGAGTGTGTGATGGGACTGTGTGGAGGGAGATTCATTCTTTGTCTGACACCGGGGGTGTGTGATAAGATGGTGTGGATGGAGCCTCACCTTGTGTCTGACCCCGGGAGTGTGTGATGAGACGGTGTGGAGGGAGATTCACTCTGTGTCTGACCCCGGGAGTGTGTGATGGGACGGTGCGGAGGGAGATTCACTCTATGTCTGACCCCGGGAGTGTGTGATGGGACTGTGTGGAGGGAGATTCACTCTGTGTCTGACACCGGGGGTGTGTGATGAGATGGTGTGGATGGAGCCTCACCTTGTGTCTGACCCCGGGAGTGTGTGATGGGATGGTGTGGAGGGAGATTCACTCTGTGACTGACCCCGGGAGTGTGTGATGGGACGGTGCGGAGGGAGATTCACTCTGTGTCTGACCCCGGGAGTGTGTGATGGGACTGTGTGGAGGGAGATTCACTCTGTGTCTGACACCGGGGGTGTGTGATGAGATGGTGTGGATGGAGCCTCACCTTGTGTATGAACCCGGGAGTGTGTGATGGGATGGTGTGGAGGGAGATTCACTCTGTGACTGACCCCGGGAGTGTGTGATGGGACGGTGCGGAGGGAGATTCACTCTGTGTCTGACCCCGGGAGTGTGTGATGGGACTGTGTGGAGGGAGATTCACTCTGTGTCTGACCCCGGGGGTGTGTGATGAGATGGTGTGGATGGAGCTTCACCTTGTGTCTGATCCCGGGAGTGTGTGATGGGACGGTGTGTAGGGAGATTCACTCTGTGTCTGACCCCGGGAGTGTGTGATGGGACGGTGTGGAGGGAGATTCACTCTGTGCCTGACCCCGGGAGTGCGTGATGGGACGGTGTGGAGGGAGATTCACTTTGTGTCTGACCCCGGGAGTGTGTGATGGGACGGTGTGGACCGAAGTTGACTCTGTGTCGAACCCTGGGAGTGACTATTGGAACGGTGTGGAGGGAACTTCACTTCGTGTCTGATCGGCCAGATTTGGGAATAGCTTCTTTCCAACTGTGATAAGACTGCTGAACGGATCCTGATCCGGATCTGGACAGTACCCTCCAAATATCCGGATCTGCCTCTCGTTTTTTTTTTTTTGTTTTTTTGTTTTTGCACTACCGTACTTCCCATTTTTCTATTTTCTATTTATGTTTTACAATTTAAATTTTTAATGTTTACAAATATTTACTATTTTCAATATTTTTGTTATTGATTATTTGTAATCCAGGGAGTGAGAAGCTCAGAATCAAATATCGCCGTGATGATTGCACGTTCTAGTGCCAATTGTTTTTCGACAATAAAGTATAAAGTATCCTGGGAGTGTGTGATGTGACGGTGTGGACCGATCTTCACTCTGTGCTGGACCCGAGGAGTGACTAATGGAACAGTGTGGAGGGGTCTTAACAGACTGTTTCACTCCGGAACTGTGTGATGGGAAATTGTGGAGAGAGCTTCACTCTGTGTCTGACACCGGGAGTGTGTGACGGGACGATGTGGAGGGAGATTCACTCTGTGTCTGACCCCGGGAGTGTGTGACGGGACGATGTGGAGGGAGATTCACTCGGTGTCTGACCCCGGGTGTGTATGATGGGACGGTGTGGAGGGATATTCATTCTGTGTCTGTCCCCGGGGGTGTGTGAGGGTAAGCTGTGGACTGATTGAATCTATGCTAGACCCCGGGAGTGTTAGATTGTTATAGATATCTCTTCTCACGGTGTGAGACATACCTTTTCCTCTAACTAGGAACTAGGTGACAGTCAGGAGGATGGAAGGAGTTAAGCAGCCAGTCCCAGTGTAGAGTGGCCCCTGTGGTCAAAGCCTTCAATACCAGGTATACCACTTTTTATACTTCCGGGCCGGGGAGAGGGGTGCAAATGACCGGGTAGATCCAAGTCTGACAAATGACGTCTCTGAAGTTGGCTCTGTGACTCAGAAGAGAAAGGGACGGACGAGATGAGGTCAGCTGTGATGACAGCGGATTCATTCTATAGGACAGAAAAGAGGTTCTGTTTGGTCGATTTTAAATATAGGCGACAACGCAGCTTGGGCTGTTCGTCCACTGACTGCCACTGAAATCCGCAGAAGACCAGAACAGAGCTTGTCATCTGCCGAGCGGACACTAGGAGGCAGCACATACTCCTGCCCGGAGACCACGTGACACCACCCCACATTGCGCAGTTCCTTCATTTTCTCTGCCCCGAGCAACTCTCTCAGCTTACACCTGAACTGGACGGGAACCAGTAACCCAGCGGGAAGTTTTCATATAAGAGGGGGAGTGAAACGGTTTAAACGAGAGATGCAGAGGGATGTAAAGCAGAATGCCAAAACTGACAGTGGAGTGGTTATTGGGACAAATGTTGTTAAGATCTCAGATCGAGTCAGGAAGTAAAAGGTTGAGCCTGTTGGGTCTCATGTTATGAGCTGAATGCGTTTCAATGCTGAAAGTATTGTACGAAAGGCAGATGAGCTCAGTGCATGTTTCTATCCTGTAATTTCTATCTTGTAGCTGCCGACGAGTAAATCATGTTCTATCTCTAATCTATCCTGCCAAAAAACCGCTGTAATATTTTCTCTGACAAGCAAAGCAACACCTCCCCCTCTTGTCCCTCCGATTCTATCACACCTGAAGCAACGAAATCCAGGAATATTTAGTTGTCAATCACACCCCTTCTGCAACATGTTTCGCTAATAGCAACAACATCATATTTCCATGAATCAATCCAGCTCTAAACTATCCACCTTGTTCACAATGCTCCTAGCATTAAAATAGATGCATTTCAGAAACTCTCCACATGTTACTCTCAGTTTATCCCTAATAGTGCAAAACAACTTTGCTATCTTTTTGTTCCTCCTCCCCTACGGTCTGTGTGTTACTCTTCGCTCTCCCCTGTCTATCCTCCCTCACACACTGTCTACTAGTTTTCTCTAATTGTGAACGAACCTCCTCTATCCTAGTCTCTTCAACTCGACTCCTACCTCCTAACCATTCTATCTTAAAGTCTCCCCAGTAGCCTTCGCAAATCTCCCCGCCAGGATATTGGTCCCCCTAGGATTCAAGTGCAACTCGTCGTTTTGGTACAGGTCACACCTGCGTCAAAGAGGTCCCGCTGCCCAACGTTTTTCTCACAAATCAGTTCAATGCCACGTTCCACCCATCTCCCCATAACTTCGTGTCCCTCTCCAAACTAATTCCGCTGCGTCTTGCATTCCTACAGCCCTGCATCTGTCAGCAAAGTAATCCCAGAGTACTGATCCTCCCCAGAGTCCCTGCCAGTCCTCAAGATATTCCCACAGCCCTACCCTTCCTCGACAGACACGTATCGTTCCCCAAAATATTCCCATTGTGCCACCCTCTCCCGAGACCTCGTACGGTCTACAAACAATCCCGATGGTCCACTTCTTCCCACAAACATATTTCAGTCCGTAAACTAATCCAATTTTCTCCCGTCAGTATTGTGTCATTCCCTAATTCTAACCCAACAGATCAGTCCAAATCTTACCCTTTTTCGCATTTTCCAATCCAGTATGCATGGATAAGGATGAAATGAGCGTGCTAACAACACTCTGTGAAATTAAATTCCCTTGATTAATGCGAAAATGGAAAACAATTTACAGAGTCTCTCTCGGATTATTACAACAGGAGTGGGGAGAAGGGAGAGTGCGGAGGGAGCTGCACCCTTTGTGTTTGACCACCAAATTGTGTAAAAGGACGGTCTGGAGGAGGCTTCATTCTGTGCTGAACGCGGGACTGTATGATGAGACGGGGTGGAGGAAGTTTCACCCTGTGTCTGACCCCGGTAGTGTGTGATGGGACGGTGTGGAGAGAGATCCACTGTGTGTCTGTCCCCGGGAGAGTGTGATGGGACCGTGCGGAGGGAGATTCACTCTGTGTCTGACCCCGGGAGTGTGTGATGGGACGGTGTGGAGGGAGATTCACTCTGTGTCTGACCCCGGGAGTGTGTGATGGGACCGTGCGGAGGGAGATTCACTCTGTGTCTGACCCCGGGAGAGTGTGATGGGACCGTGCGGAGGGAAATTCACTCTGTGTCTGACGACGGGAGAGTGTGATGGGACGGTGTGGAGGGAGATTCACTTTGTGTCTGACCCCGGGAATGTGTGATGGGACGGTGTGGAGGGAGATTCACTCTGTGTCTGTCCCCGGGAGTGTGTGATGGGACGGTGTGGAGGGAGATTCACTCTGTGTCTGACCCCGGGAGTGTGTGATGGGACCCTGCGGAGGGAGATTCACTCTGTGTCTGACCCCGGGAGAGTGTGATGGGACCGTGCGGAGGGAAATTCACTCTGTGTCTGACCACGGGAGAGTGTGATGTGACGGAGTGGAGGGAGATTCACTCTGTGTCTGACCCCGGGAGTGTGTGATGGGACGGTGTGGAGGGAGATTCACTGTGTGTCTGTCCCCGGGAGAGTGTGATGGGACCGTGCGGAGGGAGATTCACTGTGTGTTTGACCCAGGGAGTGCGTGATGGGACCCTGCGGAGGGAGATTCACTCTGTGTCTGACCCCGAGAGAGTGTGATGGGACCGTGCGGAGGGAAATTCACTCTGTGTCTGACCACGGGAGAGTGTGATGTGACGGAGTGGAGGGAGATTCACTCTGTGTCTGACCCCGGGAGTGTGTGATGGGACGGTGTGGAGGGAGATTCACTGTGTGTCTGTCCCCGGGAGAGTGTGATGGGACCGTGCGGAGGGAGATTCACTGTGTGTTTGACCCAGGGAGTGCGTGATGGGACCGTGCGGATGGAAATTCACTCTGTGTCTGACCCCGGGAGTGTGTGATGGGACGGTGCGGAGGGAGATTCACTCTGTGTCTGACCCCGGGAGTGTGTGATGGGACCGTGCGGAGGGAGATTCACTCTGTGTCTGACCCCGGGAGTGTGTGATGGGACGGTGTGGAGGGAGATTCACTGTGTGTCTCTCCCTGGGAGAGTGTGATGGGACCGTGCGGAGGGAAATTCACTCTGTGTCTGACCCCGGGAGTGTGTGATGGGACCGTGCGCAGGGAGATTCACTCTGTGTCTGACCCCGGGAGTGTGTGATGGGAAGGTGTGGAGGGAGATTCACTGTGTGTCTGTCCCTGGGAGAGTGTGATGGGACCGTGCGGAGGGAGATTCACTCTGTGTCTGACCCCGGGAGTGTGTGATGGGACGGTGCGGAGGGAGATTCACTCTGTGTCTGACCCCGGGAGAGTGTGATGGGACCGTGCGGAGGGAAATTCACTCTGTGTCTGACCACGGCAGTTTGTGATGGGACGGTGTGGAGGGAGATTCACTCTGTGTCCGGACCACGGGAGTATGCGATGGGACGGTGAGGAGGGAGATTCACTCTGTGTCTGACCCCGGGAGCGCGTGATGGGACGGTGCGGAGGGAGATTCACTTTGTGTCTGACCCCGGGAGTGTGTGATGGGACGGTGTGGAGGGATCTTTACTCTGTGCCTGACCCCGGGAGTGTGTGATGGGACGGTGTGCAGGGAGATTCACTCTGTGTCTGACCCCGGGAGTGTGTGATGGGACAGTGTGGAGGGAGCTTCGCTCTGTGTCTGACCCTATCAGTGTGTTATGGGTCGGTGTTGTTACGAACCCGCAGGTTTCATTGACTGTGTTTATCGCTTTAAGAGCGCCTGAAGGAGGCGGGTTTATGACGTCAGTCACTGGCTGCCGTGGTTTGTGCAGATTAAACACAGTGAGAGAGAGAGACCCTCAGTCGTAATAGAGAGAGGGAAAGGGTGGGGACCCCGGTAGCTTCAGCTTGTCGCAGCTGAGCCTTGGAAATCTCCTGTGCCCAGAAGGATCTTTTAAACATCGGCACACAGTGCACAATGAATGTATGATTGTCATTTCGTAGGATCTATAGCAGTGGATTTTAGGTTGCCTGGGTATGCTGTGTGGTAACCGCTGTAAAACGATATTCCCGTGACAGATCACTATCGGTAATAATTCCTATGTGCATTTGGAAAGACACGTCGGACAAGACCTACGGCGACTGTTATCTCGTTTTACCAGCGTGAACCCTGTGGAATATTTTGTACTTACCTTTTCTCTACGTTTTACCTTGGATTACAAATGTCTCTCCCCAATAATTTATTTCGTGGATTACTGAACATTCCTGCTTTTCCATCTAAAGACGCTAAGCCTTTTCCCCCAAACTCAATAGTTAGGTTTACACACTTGTCTACACATAACACCGTTAACTTTTGTTTATCTTGTTAAAGTTACTACATTATAAGTAGTTACCAATAAAGATAGTGGTTTTAACATCATACCAGACTCGCACATTTCTACGGCTGTACGGTGTCGAGCATTCTGGCTTGTCGCATGGCCGCCTGGTTTGGACGCTGCAACGCAGAGGGTCGCCATAGACCATAGAAGGTTCTGGACTCAGCCAGCTCCATAACGGACGCAACCCTCTCCTCCATCGTGGACATGTTGAAGAAGGAATGCCTCGGGAAGACCGCATCCATCAGCGAGGACCATCTCCCGCCGGGAATTGCCCTGTGCTCATCGGTACCATCGGGGAGGGGTACAGGAGCCGGGAAACTCAACAATTTACAAGCAGTTCTTTCCCTTCCGCCATCAGATTGCGAACGCTCCCTGAACACTTAAACACTCTCTCGGTAATCACCGCTTTGCAGTATTTATTAATTTTCCCAATTTTCGAGATGTTTACATCTTTGCACCGCGCTGAAGCCACGTTGTGGTTGTACAAAAGGTCGGCGAGGCCGCGCTGGGAGTACGGTGTTCAGTTCTGGTCGCCCCGCTGTAGGAAAGATGCCACTGAGCTGGAAAGAGTGCAGAGGGAGATTTAGGAGGATGTTTCCGGGACTCGAGGGTCTGAGTTCTGGAGAGAAGGCAAGAAGGATCGGACTTTGTTCCTTGGAGAGTTGGTATGAAGCCTACGGGGAGAAGCGGAATGAACTGGGAATAAGAAGGGCAGAGAGAGAAGAGGGGTGGAAAGGGGGAATAAATGGGGGAAGAGGGAGAAGCGGGGCAGGGAGGGGAGAAGAGTAGTTCAGATGGGGAGAGGGAGAGTAGTGGGGGACAATGTGGATGCGAGTAGAGGAGGAGAATAGGGTAGCAGGGAGGGGCAGAGAGGGTGAGAGGGGATGACATTATGAGTGTTTCAGAGTCGGGTAGATTGAATGGGGAGAAGAAGGGTGTAGTCACTTGATTGAAGTCGGCCCGACAGGCTGTTGACAGAGACCTTGGACCTCTTCAGGAATATCCGGGTATAAATATTCAGACTTCTCGCAGATAAATCTGTATTCCTTTTGGCAATCGTAACTCCATGCGTACGAGTCGCACTTACTGCAGGTGGCCCATCCATACTTCACCTTGTACAGAAGGTAAGAGGCGACGTTCCTATGAGAGGTTAAAACAATTTCAACGGAGTCAGCAGACAACCGGTGACCGTCGCCAAACTAATCCAACTCATGTCCCCACAGCCCCATGTCAGTCTCTGAACTAATTCCATGATACCCTGCTCTCCCCACAGCCCCGAGTACATCGCCGTATGAATCCCACTGCACCGCTCTTTCCTAAAATCCCGAGTCAGTTCCCAAATTAATCTCACTGCACAGCCCTCTCCCGACAACGCTGTGTCAGTCAACCAACTAACCGCACTGGCCCACTCCCACACCACAGACCAGCAACAGTCCAAAGCTCACCCGTTTGCGCATTTTCCAATCCAGTAAGCTGTGTATCGAGAGACATCATTGGAAACAAAAGTCTGTGAAATTAAATCCCTTCATTAATGTTTAGAACCAGACTCTCGCAATGCCTGTCCATGTGAAGGGACGGTACAGAGGGGAAATCACCCAGTGCCTGCCCCGGGAGTGTGTGATGGGACGGTGTGGAGAGAGATTCACTTTGTGTGTCTGACCCCGGGAGTTTGTTATCGGAAGGAGCGGAGAGAGATTCACTCTGTGTGTGACCCCGTGAGTGTGTGATGGGGCGGTCAGGAAAGAGATTCACTCTGCGTCTTATCCCGGGAGTGTGTGATGGAACGGCGTTGAGTGAGCTTCACGGTGACTGACCACGGGAGTGTGGACGGGACGGTGTGTAGGGAGCTTCACTTTGTCTCTGATCCCAGTAGTCTTTGATGCAACAGTGTTGAGAGAGATTCTCGGTCTCTGACCCCGGAAGTTTGTGACGGGACGCTGTGGAAGGAGTTTCACCCTGTGTCTCATACCAGCAGTGTGTGGGGAGATGGTGTGAAGGAAACTCCACTGTGCGTCACACCCCGGGAGTTCTTGACTGTTGATCTCTCTTCCCACGGTAAAACATACCTTTTCCATGTTTGAATTTATTTCCAGGAGCCTTGCATCAAATTTTGAACAATGTTCCCTCGCTCCATCATAAGATTTTACGGACGTGGATATAAAATAACACCGGCCTTCCGTTTCAGTCCAGTCCGGGGGACACGTTTGCTCTGAAACTCAGGAACAGGAAACAGTGAATCTTCCTCCATTAATCCCGTTGCGCCGACTGGGTTCAGAAAAAGTCAATCTCCCTCCACACCGTCCCATTGCACACTCCACAGGTCAAACACAGATTGAATCTCCCTGCGCATCGTCCCATCACACACTTCCGTGGTGAGACACGAAGTGAATCTCCCTCCACACCGTCCCATCACACACTCCCGGGGTCAGACACAGAGTGAATCTCCCTCCACACCGTCCCATCACACACTCCCGGGGTCAGGCACAGATTGAGTCTCCCGCCGCAACGTCCCATCACACACTCCCGGGGTCAGACACAGAGTGAAGCTCCCTCTACACCGTCCCATCACACACGTCTGTGGTCAGACACAGAGTTAAGCTCCCTCCACACCGTCCCATCACACACTCCCGAGGTCAGGCACAGAGTGAAGCTCCCTCCGCACCGTCCCATCACACACTCCCGGGGTCAGACACAGAGTGAATCTCCCTGCCCACCGTCCCATCACTCACTCCCGGGGTCAGACACAGATTGAAGCTCCCTCCCAACGGCTCATCACACACTTCTGGGATCAGACAGAGAGCGACGCCCGCTTCGTCCGAGCTATCACAGAGCTCTGATGTTAAACGCAGAGTGAAGTTCCTTATGCATGATCTCTTCACACAGTCAGGATCCGACGCAGAGTGGCATGAACATCGACTTCTCTAACTTGCGCTAATGCCCCACCTCCCCCTCGTACCCCATCTGTTACTTATTTTTATACACACATTCTTTCTCTCACTCTCCTTTTTCTCCCTCTGTCCCTCTGAATATACCCCTTGCCCATCGTCTGGGTCCCCCCCTCCTTGTCTTTCTTCCCGGACCTCCTGTCCCATGATCCTCTCGTATCCCTTTTGCCAATCACCTGTCCAGCTCTTGGCTCCATCCCTCCCCCTCCTGTCTTCTCCTATCATTTTTGATCTCCCCCTCCCCCTCCAACTTTCAAATCCCTTACTCACTCTTCCTTCAGTTGGTCCTGACGAAGGGTCTCGTCCTGAAACGACGACTGCACCTCTTCGTAGAGATGCTGCCTAGCCTGCTGCGTTCACCAGCAACTTTTATGCGTGTTGCTTGAATTTCCAGCATCTGCAGAATTCCTGTTGTTTGTGAAGTTCTATCCGACGTGCGCATCCCGCACTCCCGGGGTTAGACAGTAGATGTCGCTCCCTCCAGACTGTCCTATGACACACTCCCGGGGTCAGACACTAGATGTCGCTCCCTCCAGACTGTCCCATGACACACTCCCGGGGTCAGACACTAGATGTCGCTCCCTCCAGACTGTCCTATGACACACTCCCGGGGTCAGACACGAGATGTCGCTCCCTCCAAACTGTCCCATGGCACACTCCCGGGGTCAGACACTAGATGTCGCTCCCTCCAGGCTGTCCCATCACATTTTATGCGGTCAGACACAGAGTGAATCTCCCTCCACACAGTCCCATCACACCATCCCAGGATCAGACACTGAATGAAATTCACTCCACACTGTCCCATCACACTCTCCCGGGGCAAGAGATGGAGGGAGGCTCTCCCTCTCGCCCCTTCTCTCACCACCCCCCCCCCCCCCCGTGATGAGGAGCAGGATTACGGGGGGATGTCGTCTCACCTCTTCTCCTGTTGAGGTACTGGCAAATCTGAGCTTTGTTTTCGGAGATGGTTCTGTACTTCGTTTCGAGCTGATTGCATTCATGGTGGAGATCGGTGTGTGTTTGATTCAGCTCTGAGAGTTCGGAGTTGAGGACGGTAAAGTTGTTTTCGAGATTGGAGAGGTTGTTGCTGAGGACGGAAAGATTCTTTAGACAGTTTCTCTGGGATAGATACAAGCGGGAGTTCTCAGATGTCCTGGATTGAAGGGTTGAATTCAACTGACGGACTTGCTGTTGATATTGGTGCTGGGTCCTATTCATCTCGTGATGTTGATCCCAAAGTCTCCGGTAGTTTCGGTCACAGCTGATCAGAGACTGACGAGTCTGCGATACTGAGGGTGATAGCAAGGGGTGTGTCAGTGACACGGTGTGAGAAGTGTCGGTGTCACAGTGAGGGTTATGTGCGTTACAGTGAGCGGTGTAACAGTGTGACGGAGAGGGTTGTGTCGGTGTCACAGTGAGTGAAGTGTCGGTGTCACGGTAAACGGAGTGTCATTGTTCCGGTGTGGGTTGACTAAGTGTCATGGTGAAGAGAGCGGCGTTGTCACAATGACGTGGAGTGTCCGTTACACACTGAGGGGTGTGACGATGTTACGGTGTGGGGCCTGTCGGTGTCACCGTGAAGGGCGTGACTGTGTCCCTGTGAGGGGAGAGTCAGTCTTATGATGTGGGGTGTGTCGATGTCACTGTGGGGGTCGTGTCGGTGTCACGGTGAGGTTATGCGCTAACATTTCATCCCACTCTGTTTGTTTACAGTCTGACTCCACCCGGACCCCGTTCGACTCACCATGGATCGAGAGCCCGGCCACTATCGCGACGAGGATGGATGTAACGAGGCAGAGTAGGCAGATCTTACGGTACGGTCTATTTCCGATGTTTTCGTTCGACTCTTGTTTATGCGGACCTGTAGAGAGACCATTCAGTGTGCGTGTGAATTCAGCCGTGATTCCCACTGGGATTCCCTTCCACCAACCATCCGCGCTCTTTCCTTCCACCGCGATCACCCCCTCCCTCTGTCAGTTTCATCTACTGTCAGCCGTCATCGCTCAGTGTCCAAATTCCTTGACTTGGGAAAGGCTGACAGGCGTCTAACGGATTCCAGAGATCAGTCAGATCTACCCTGAGCCTCCTCTGCTCTAGAGAAAGCAACCCAGGTGTCCGACCTCTCGTTGTAACACATGGCATCGAATCCAGGCAGCGTCCTGTTGATTCTTTCTGGAGGCTTCCCGACGCCTTGACATCCTTCCGATAATATGGTGAACCAGAGCTGCATACAAAACGCCTGATTCTAACTAATTAGTGATTTTTATAAAGTTGCAACAGAATTCCCTGACATTTGTATTCAATGCCCCGACTAATAAAGACAAGAATGCCTTAGGCCTTCTAGAAGGGCAGATCGTATCTAACAAGCCTGATAGAGTTCTTTGAGAAAGTGGCCGGTCATATAGATGAGGGTATCGATGTGGAGGTGATCTACATGGATTTTAGTAAGACATTCGACAAGGTTCCACACAGCAGGCTTATTCAGAAAGTCAGAAGGCATGGGATCCAGGGAGTTTTGGCCAGGTGGATGCTCAATTGGCGTGTCTACAGAAGGCAGAGGATCGTGGTGGAGGGAGTACATTCAGATTGGAGGGTTGTGACTAGTGGTGTCCCACAAGGATCGGTTCTGGGACCCCTAGTTTTCGTGACTTTTATTAACCAACCGGATGTGGGTGTAGAAGGGTGGGCTGGCAAGTTTGCAGACGGGACAAAGGTTGGTGGTGTTATGGAGAGTGTAGAGGCATTGTCGAAGATTGCAGAGAGGGAGACATTGATAGGATGCAGGAGTGGGTTGAGAAGTGGCAGATGGAGTTCTACCGGGAGAAGTGTGAGGTGGTACACTCTGGAAGGACAAACTCGAAGGCAGTGTAAAAAGTAAATGGCAGGATACTTGGTAGCCTGGAGGAGCAGAGGGATATGGGGGTACATGTCCATAGATCCCTGAAAGTTGCCTCACTGGCAGATAGGTAATTAAGAAAGCTTATGGCGTGTTAGCTTTCATAAGTCGAGGGATAGAGTTTAAGAGACGCGATGTAATGATACAGCTCTATAAAACTCTGGTTAGGCCACACTTGGAGAACTGTGTCCAGTTCTGGTTGTCTCACAATAGGACGGATGTGGAAGCATTGGAAAGGGTACAGAGGAGATTTATCAGGAATCTGCCTGGTTTAGAGAGTTTGCATTAAGATCAGAGATTAATGGCTTTACTCTTTGGAGAGAAAGAGAATGAGAGGAGACATGATAGAGGTAAACAAGATATTAAGAGGAATGGATAGAGTGGACAGTCAGCGCCTCTTCCCCAGGGCACCACTGCTCAATACAAGAGGACATGGCTTTAAGGTGAGGGGTGGGAAGTTCAAGGGGGATATTAGAGGAAGGTTTTTTACTCAGAGAGTGGTTGGTGCGTGGAATGCACTGCCTGAGTCAGTGGTGGAGGCATATACACTAGTGAAATTTAAGAGACTACTGGAAAGGTATATGGAGGAATTTATGGTGGGGGTTTATAAGGGAAACAGGGTTTGAGGGTCGGCACAAAATTGTGGGCCGAAGGGCCTGTACTGTGTTGTGCTATTCTATGTTCTATGTTCTATCACCATCTCGTCAAACTGTGCATCCGCGTTCTGGGAGCTATGAACATGAACCTCAAGATCCTCTGCCCATCTAGAGTAAGACACAGCATTGTGGGCCAAAGGGCCTGTATTGTGCTGAGGTTTTCTATGTTTCAACACTGTTTATTGTCTTGGCTTTGATCGTGTGCCATTTCTTTCATTTGACTTATCAAGTTGCAACATTTTAGGTTTGCCAGGGTTAAACTCCATCTGCCTGGTCTCCAAAACATATCTGTAACTAATCTACATCCGAATGAATTTTTCTGCCAGTCTTCTCCGCTCTCTACAGCACCGCCTCTCGCCGTATCATCTGCAAACCTACTAACCCACGCATCTAAAATTTCATCAAGATCATTTATATCCATTTAAGACCCGAGTGGTTATGCTGCAGCTACATAGGACCATGGTCAGACCCCACTTAGAGCACTGTGCTCAATTCTCCTCGCCTCACTATAGGAAGGACGTGGAAACCATAGAAAGGGTGCAGAGGAGATTTACAAGGATGTTGCCTGGATTGGGGAGCATCCCTTATGAGAATAAGTTGAGTGAACCCGCCTTTTTCTCCTTGGAGCGACGGAGGATGAGTGGTAACTTGATAGCGGTGTCCAAGATAATGAGAGGTCATTGATCGTGTGGATAGTCAGAGGATTTCTCCCAGGGCTGAAATGGCTAACACGAGAGCGCACCGTTTTAAAGTGCTTGGAAGTAGGTACAGAGGAGATGTCAGGGGCGAGTTTTTTTTTTTACACAGAGAGTGGTGAGTGGATGAATGGGGGACAGGCGGCGGTGGTGGCGGCGGAACCGATAGGGTCTTTGAAGAGACTCCTTGATGACAACATGGAACTTAGAAAAATAGAGGGCTATGGGTAAAGCCTAGGTAGTTCTAATGGAGGGACATGTTCGGCACAGCTTTGTGGGCCGAAGGGCCTGTATTGTGATGCATGCTTTCTATGTTTCTATGTTTCTAACCCACCCACTTACAATTTCGTCCAGATCAGTTATGCACATCACAGACAGGGATTTAACTGGGGAGCCGAGTGACAACCTTTTATTGCCCAGATGGTGCTCAGTCTGTGGAACGAGCTGACAGAGGAAGTGGTCGAGGCAGATGACTTAGAAACTTGGTCACTTGGGAGTATGACACGTGTCCACTCCAAAATGACGTCATTTCTGCGAACTCTGACCTGTTTGTGCAGTGGTTGGCAGCCCGGCGGGTCCCGAGGGAATGGGAGGATCTTCGTCCTCATCGATGCGGGGTTCCTCTTTCCGAAAGTTCAGCTCTGAGCAGGTGGAGGTCAGATCGTCTGGGGGAGAGAGTCGGACAGGCAGATGAGGAAGAGAGTGAGAGCGGTAGAGAATGGAGGTGGGTCTCGGGGAGAGAGAGAGGAGAGAGAGGGGCAAGGGAGGGGAAGAGAGGGGATGAGACAGCGAGAAAGAGGGTGAGGGAGAGGGGACAGAGAGGAGAGACACAGTGAGGCAGAAATGGAGAGCGATGGACAGAGAGGGGGAGACAGCGATAGTGGTGTTGGGCGGGAGATGAGAGAGAAAGAATGGGGAGGGAGAACGGTGTGAGAGAGACGGAGACATGGAGAGGACAGGGAGAGGTGTGAGAGAGAGCGAAAGAGAGGCGGATTGAGACTGGAGAGGAGGGGAGAAGAAAAGTGGGAGAGGGATGTTGAAGAAAATTTAAGAGAGAGAGAAAAGGGCGAGGGGAGAGAGGGTCGCGGAATGGAACAGAGGCGTGGATAGAGAGGAAGAGAAGGCGCAAGGGTGATGTCCGGCAAAGTTGGGGACAGAGAGAGGTGGGGAGACCGGGAGGAGCGAACGGGGAAGGATGAGAGGGAGAGAAGAGAGAGGGAAATGGCGCGAGGGGGAAACCGAGAGTGGTAGACACGGTGACTCTGATAGAGGAAAGAGGGGAGGCAGAGGGGACATTGAGAGAGGGCGAAAAGAAGGGCAGAGTGGGAGACAGTAGGTAAAACAGGAACAGAGAGCAGGGGAGAGAGGGAGAGAGGAGAGGGTGGGAGGAGGCCAGGGAGGGGAGAGAGGGGGTAAGAGGGAAAAGAGAGTGGGGTTAAGAAAAGGGAGGAGGGGAGAGAGTGGTTAAGGCTTTAGACTGCGCTCCCTCCTCACAGTATCTTCAACTGTGTCCCTCCTCACCACCACTACACGAAGCTCACTCATCTCCGCCTGCCCCCCACCCCCCACCCAAGAGCGCTTTCTCCTCATTGCTTCTTCCACAACACGGCACATCCCATGCTATCTCTCCTCACCGACCCTTCCAGCAGCACTCTTTCCTCAAACCATCCCACGGCTCTCCCTCTATAGCGCCCCTCCCAGAGCGCTCACTGGTCACGGCAGCCTCCCACCGTCTCTCCCACAAAGATCCCCACCCTACCTCCCCCAGCGTCTCTCTCACGTTTTCCCTCCGTCTTATGCTCAAACAGGGAATCATTCGTGTTAACTGAGATCTCTCGACAGGAAAGGACACATCAGCTAAACACAGTCAAATCAAGAAAGATGAAACTGACCTCCACCTGTCCGGACCCGGGGCGCCGAGAGGGTCTTGACATTAAGTTCCGCGTATGATACATCAGGCTCGTCTGGGGACAAAACAGTGAGATTCAGAAACAGGGTGATCCTCCCTCCACACCGTCCCATCACACACTCTCGGGGTCACACACAGAGTGAATCACCATCCACACCGTCCCATCACACACTCCCGGGATCACACACAGAGTGAATCTCCCTCCACACCGTCCCATCACACACTTCCAAGGTCAGGCTTAGAGTCAAGCTCCCTCCATACCGTCCCATCACGCACTCCCAAGTTCAGGCTGAGAGTGAATCTCCCTCCACACTGTCCCATCACACTCCCGGGGTCAGACACAGAGTGAATCTCCATCCCCACCGTCCCATCACACACTCCCATGGTCAGACACAGAGTGAATATCCCTCCACGGCGTACCATCACGCACTCCCAAGGTCCGGTTCAGAGTGAAGCTCCCTGAACTCATTCCCATCACACAGAGCCGGGGTTAGACAGAGAGTGAAGCTTCCTCCACACCATCCCATCACACCCTCCCGGGGACAGACAGAGGGTGAATCTCCCTCCACACTGTCCCATCACGCACTCCCAAGTTCAGGCTGAGAGTGAATCTCCCTCCACACTGTCCCATCAGACACTCCCGGGGTCAGACACAAAGTGAAGCTTCCTCTACACAGACCCATCACACACTCTCAGGGTCAGACACAGGGTGAATCTCCCTCCACACCGTCTCTCTGACCCTCTCACCTGGGGAAGAAGACCGTGCGTCCGTTTTTGTGAACTTCACATTCATGTAAGTCTCGCTGTCGCCCATCCTGTCGAGGATTCTCTGCGTCTCTGAGCTCAAAAGGGGAAGCGACCGTTGTCAGAGGAAGCCCGTGTTGACAACGGAGTCAAACAGACACCAACAAACAACAGATGAGCAGTTGATAAGGAGAGGAAGCGAGAACAAGTGGAGGAAGTGCGGGGAGGAGAGAGGATGAGGGCTTTGGGGAAAGTGTTTAGAGTGGTGGGGAAGAGTAGTAAAAGTGGGGAGAAAGTGGGGGGACGAAGAGAGAGAGGGGAAGTTTGGTGTTTAGCGGAGAGAGTGAAGCGGGTGACAGGGAGTCTTAGGAGAGAGGGAACTGAGAGCGATAGAGATGGGGAAAGGAGGGAAGGAGAAAGCGGTGAATAGAGAGTGGGAGTTTTGGAGACATTGGGAGGAAGAGGGAGAAAAGAGAGGGCGAGCGAACGGGGTGAAGAGAGCTTGACAGAGATGGAATCAGAGGGAGCGGAGACGAGGATAGGGAGGAGAAAGTGAGCGATGTACAAAGGAAAGGAGTGCAGGAAGGGGAGGGATGAGGGAGAAGGAATGCTGATGATGGAAGCAGAGAGGCATCGGAAGGGGAGGGGGGAAAGGAAAGGAAGGAGGGAAGTCGAGAAGGAGGGCAGGAATGAGGAAGGAGGGAATGTCGGAGGGATTTGTGTCACTCATAAAAGCCTCTCTTGTCCTGGAGATTTGCACCCCGTGATTGGGCACCGATTTGCGCGTCGGACGCTCACACAGCTCCGGACTATCGCCGGGGCTTCAGACGCTCTGCCTGGGAGAAACCACGGCCCCGGGACAAAGCCCCAGCATCCACCGAGCTGAATGAGCCCCCTCCCTCGGAGTGAGGTGAGCAGCTCCCCTCGAAACTCGGTCCTCGACTTCCTCGTCCAGTGACGCACTCTTTCTTTCGCACTCTCTCTTTCCTTCCTTATTCCGTGACATTCTCCCCCTCCCCTCTCTCTATCTCTCTTTTCTGTCACCCACAAACACACACACTCTTTCTCTCTCAGCTCTTCCTCTTTCCCCATCACTCTCTCCATCTCCCCATCTGTCTCTCCCATTTTCTCCTACCGTCCTCCCTTCTCTCCGCCTCATCCCGTCTCTACCTTCTCTCCACTTCATTCTCTCCCACCTTCCCCATTACCTTTCCCTACTCTGTCACCCACCTGCCCCGCACCGATTCTCCTCTCTAACACACCCACCCCCATCACACCCGTCGCAGTGACCCAGAGATATCCCGACCCGCCCAGCCATTTCACCCCAACCAGGATCCTCACTGCATTTTCGGTCCCGTCCCTTCCGCGTTTCCGGCGATGGGGGTGGGGGCGAGATTAGACACCGTTTTGCCCGGGGCATCCCTGTACTGCACCCTCCCCTCTCCAAATCTCCTATTAACCGCCTTCACCGCTCCTTCGGTCGTGTCTTCTCTCTTCCCCGCAACCAAACCCTCCACACCAGCGGATCACACACTCCCGGGGACAGGCACAGAGTGAATCTCCCTCCACACCGTCACACCAAAAACTCCAGGGGTCAGACACAGAGTGAAGCTCCCTCCACACCGTCCCATCACGCATTCTCGGGGTCAGACACAGAGTGAATCTCCCTCCACACCGTCCCATCACACACTCCCGGGGTCAGACACAGAGTGAATCTCCCTCCACACCGTCCCATCGCAGACTCCCGAGGTCAGACACAGAGTGAAGCTCCCTCCACATCGTCCCACCACAAGCTCCCGGGGTCAGGCACAGAGTTATGCTCCCTCGACACCGTCCCATCACAGACTCCCGGGGTCAGACACAGAGTGAAGCTTCCTCCACACCGTCCCATCACACACTCCCGGGGTCAGACACAGAGTGAAGCTTCCTCCACACCGTCCCGTTGTTTCATGTTCTTTGTCAATGAAAAGTATTATTTTCTCGGGGTGTAGGGTCATAGTTTTAAGATGTTTGGAAGATGGTAGAAGGGGTTGTCGGAGGTATGTTTTCACACAGAGTGTGGTGGGTTGCCACAGAGCGAGAATACACTTCCATCGATGGTTGGCGATGCGGAATCAATGGGGTCTTTTAAGACACTCTTAGATGGGAACTTTTTTCTATGATTTTGTTAATGGACTTGACCCCGACTCCTACTTTCCACAAAGCCATCTGTACCACAAAATCATTGACAAGCAATGTGATAAGTTGCAGTCCCAATACTGACTCCGTGACGAACACCACTAGTCACTGGCAGCCAACTAGAGAACGCCCCTTACATTCCCGCTGGCTGCCTCCTGCCTGCCAGTCATTCCTTTAGACATGCCGGTGTCATTCCTGTAACGCCATCGGGTTTTAGCTTGTTAAGCAGCCTCAGGCATGGCGCTTTATCAAATGCCTTCTGGATTGCCAGTCAATGATATCAGCTGCCTCTGCTTTGTCCAATCTGCTGGTTACTTCCTCAAAGAAGATGTGTCAGGCAAGATTTCCCTTGACAGGAACCAAGCTGACTTCGACTTATTTTATCATTAGTCACCAAGTGCCTCACAACCTCAAATTTATTAATAGACTCCGACACTCCCTCAAACACTGACTTCAGGCTAACTGGCTAATAATTTCCTTTCTTTGGCCTTCCTCATTTCTTAAAGTGTGCAGTGACATTTGCAATCTTCCAGTCCTCCGGACCATGCCAGAATCAAGTGATTTTTGAAAGATCGTGACCAATGAATCCGTTATCTCTTCAGCAACCTCTCTCAGTACTCTGGGATGCAGTCCATCTGGCCCAGGTGACTTATCCACCTGAAGACCTTTGAGTTTGCCAGGTACTTTTTTCCGTTGTAATCGCAACGGCACTCACTCCTGCACCCTGACACTCACGGACCACTGGTATAGTGCTAGTGTCTTCCACAGTGAAGACTGATGGAAAGTACCCATTAAGTTCATCTGTCATTTCTCTGTCGCCCATTACTACCTCACCACTCTCATTTTCCAGTGATTCAATATTAACTCGGAACTCCCCATTACTCTTCATACATTTTGTTTTAAGTGTTAGTATCCTGCTTTATGTTATTGGCTTGTTTGCCCTCATATTCCATCTTTTTCCTTCTTATCGTTTTTTAGTTGCCTTTTGTTGGATTTTAAAAGTGCAACAATCATCCACCTTCCCACTTACTTATGCTACCTTCTATGCCTTTTCCTTGGCTTTTATGCAGTCCTTAATTTCCTTTGTCAGCCACGGTTGCCTACACCAGCCGTCTGAGAACAACTGCTTCTGTGGGACATATCTATCCTGCGCCTTATGAAATATTCCCGAAATTCAGCCATCTCTGCTCTGCCGTCATCCCCGCCAGTATCCTCCTGCAATCCGCCTGGGCAGGCTCCTCTCTCATGCCTCTGACGGACACCACACTAAGCGCAGTCTCCCATTCTTTTCCCGCAGCGTAGTGTAGGTCACCATACTAGTCCCACTGTCCCACTCTCCACCTCACACCCTGTATCAGTCAGAAGAATAATCGCACTGCTGCACTATCTCCCCGCAGCCCCATCTCAGTCCCAAAAGAAATGACATCGTCCCGCTCTCTCCCCAGAGCCCTGTATCAGTCCCCATACTAATCACCTTGCCCACTCTCCCGGTCGAGCCCCAAGTCAGTCCCCAAACTACTCGCACTGCCCACGCCCTCACCACAGCACCCTGTAAGACTCCAAACTGAACCCACTGCCCCCCACTCCACACAGCCGTCAGTCACTGAGAACCTCACATGCATAGGCATTTTCCAATCCAGTAACGTCCGCTCCATCTAAGTTTTGGAAACAAAATCCTGGTAAATACATTTTCTTTCGTTACCACTCTGCATGGAACGTTATCGTTGGACCCTAGAAGTGTATAACGCAATAGGGCGGAGGGAATTTCGCACAGTTACTACCCGGCGGTGTGTGATGGGGCGGTGTGGAGGGAGATTCACTCTGTGTCTGACCCCGGGAGTGTGTGATGGGACGCTGTGGAGGGAGATTCACTCTGTGTCTGAACCCGGGAGTGTGTGATGGGACGGTGTGGAGGGAGTTTCAATCTATGTCTCTCCCGGGAGTGTACGATGAGACCGTCTGTAGCGAGCATCACTCTGTGTATGACCCCGGGAGCTTGTAGTGCGACGGTGTAGAGGGCGATTCACTCTGCGTCTGAGCCCAGGGTTGTGTCATGGGATGGAGTGTGGGAGCTTCACTCTGCATGACCCCTTGAGTGCCTAATGGGACGGTGTGGAGGGAGATTCGCTCCGTGCCTGATCCTGCGAGTGTGTGATGGGACGCTGCGGAGGGAGCTTTACTCTTTGTCTGATCCCGGGAGTGTGTGATGGGACGCTGTGGAGGGAGCTTTACTATTTGTGTTATCCCGGGAGTGTGTGATGGGAAGCTGTGGAGGGAGCGTTACTATTTATCTGACAGCGCAAGTGTGTGATGGGAAAGTGTGGAGGGAGTTTCTCTGTCACACCTCGTGGGTGTGTGATGGGACGATATGGAGGGAGCTTTACTATTTGTCTTATCCCGGGAGTGTGTGGAGGGAGATTCTCTGTCACGCCTCGTGGGTGTGCGATGGGACGATATGGAGGGAACGTGACTCTATATGAACCATGAAGTTTATGATGGGACGGTGTGGAACGAGTGTCACTTTCTGCCTCACCCCGGGAGTGTGTGATGGGACGGTGTGGAGGGAGGATCGCTCTGTCAGGCCCCGGGCAGTTTGCGGACATCCTCACGTGGTATGGCACATACCTTTTCCTCGATTGAGTTCATTTCCAGCAGCTTTCAACCACACTCCGAATATTTTTGCTTCGCTCCAGCGTGAGATTTTGCCACCGTCGATATGAAATAACAAGCGCCTCTCCTGTTGACCCACCCCTGGAAACACATCTGTTCTGTAAATGGGGAACAGAGAACAGTGAGTGGCGATATTGGGTTTTGCTGACCGAGAAACTTTGAACCCAGAGGGAGTCTTCATGTTGTTTCTGATATAAATAGTCGCGAGTACACTCACGAAAGGGAGATTACCCTGCAGCCATTCAGTTTTCGCAGAATCGCTCACGAAAGATAACTGGCCTAATGATTTACACACTAAGTTCAGGAACAGCTTTTACCCCTCAACCATCAGGAAGGAGGTCAGGAGCCTCGGGACTCACACCACCATGCTCAGGAACTGTTACTGGGGGAGATTCAGGAGGGAGTTCTCGGAAGTTCTGGATTCCAGGGTTGAGTTCACCTCATGAATCTGTTCACGATATAGGCGCTGGGTCCTGTTCACCTCCTGACGTTGTTCGCAAAGTTTCATTCACAGATGATCATAGACTGACGAGTCTGTAACACTGAGAGTGACGGTCAGGGGGAGAGTCAGTGGCACCGTGTTGAGGGGTGGGGGCGGGCGTTTCAGATTGTGGTGTGCTATCTACCCCTAGGGTTCATATTGTCTGTGGACTGTCACTTTAAGGAGAAAGAGGGAACCGAGACTGACTGTTTGGCTCTGTGTTAATTTCTACTGTCTGCAGAATTGCCTCGTAGCTCTGGTGACCAGCTCGTGTTATGTATTCTCTGCAGCGTGTTTACTTTTTTACAAGGACAGTTACAGACAGAGAGAAACACATATTCAGACTCAAGATGGGTTCGATCAATTAAAGACAACAGTGAGGATCTTCCAGTGACGTCATCGTCCAAAATGGCAGCTCGAATGAACAGCTACTCCGGAAAAAATAACGCATATATTGCCGCGTTCATTCATGAAATATAAGATCTTCCGAAAATATCTGAATTGATAAGGGGGGCAAGAACGGAGAAAAAGAATGGAGATAAAAAAGGAATCAGTGCGGAGCCTATGGACGAGGGAGGTACAAGACGTGTCTCTACTACTCGAACGCGTGCTCGCCAGGCTGACGATGGGCCTCGTTCAGGTGAAGCGGCGAACATGATAAAACCTCTGGAAGAGATACGGGGATTACAAAGAGATATAAACGAGCAACTCAATGATATCAAGTCACAGCTTGACACCGTCAATCAAAAAATAGCGGTGCCCGAGACTCGAATTGAGAAGGTGATGTGATGGTGTGCAGGGAGCTTCACTCTGCGGCTGAGTCCGGCGATGTGTCATGAGACGGCGTGGAGGGAGCTTCACTCCGTATGACCCGGTGAGTGTGTAATGGGACGGTGGGGAGGGAGCTTCACTCACTTCCGACACCGGCAGTATGTGATGGGGCGATGTGTAGCAGCTTCAATCTGAGTCTGATCCAGGTATGTGTGATGAGACGGTGTGGAGGAAGCTTCACTCTGTATGACACCGGGAGGGTGTGATGGGACGGTGTGGAGGAAGCTTCACTCTGTATGACACCGGGAGAGTGTGATGGGACGGTGTGGAGGAAGCTTCACTCTGTATGACACTGGGAGGGTGTGATGGGACGGTGTGGAGAGAGCGTCACGTTGTGTCTGACCCCGGGAGTGTGTGATGAGACGGTGTAGAGGGAGCTCCACTCTGCGTTTCACCCCGGGAGTGTGTGATGGGACGGTGTGGAGGAGGATTCACTCTGTATCTGATCCAGTAATATTGCGATGGGACAGTGTGGAGGGATTTCTACTCTGTGTCTTTTTCCCGGGATGGTGTGATGGGACGGTGGGGAGGGAGCTTGACTACTTGTCCGTCCCCGGGAGTGTGTTACGGGACGGTGTAGAGGGAACTGACTCACTGTCTGATCCGGCAGTGTTTGATGGGATGACGTGCAGTGGCTTCGTTCTGTGTCTGATCCCAGGATGTGTGATGGGACGGTGTGGGCGGAGATTCACTCTTTATAACACCGGGAGTGTGTGATGGGATGGTGTGGAGGGAGATTCACTCTGTGTCTGACCCCGCGAGTGTGTGATGCGACGGTGTGGGCGGAATTTCACTCTTTATGACACTGGGAGTATGTGATGTGACGGTGTGGAGGGAGCTTCAGTCTGTACTACCACGGGAATGTGTGATGGGGCGGTGTTCAGGGAGCTTCACTCTGTGTCTGACCACGGGGGTGTGCGATAGGACAGTGTGGAGGGATTTCCACTCTGTGTCTTTTTTTTTCCCGGGATGTTGTGGTGGGACGGTGTGAAGGGAGCTTCACAATTTGTCTGACCCCTGGAGTGTGTGATGCGTTGGTGTGGGGTAGCTTCACTCTGTTTCTGATCCTGTGATTGTGCGATCGGACTGTGCGGAAAAAAAAAAAGTTTCACTCTGTGTCTGTCCCTGGCAGTGTGTGATGGGTGAGTGTGTGGGGAGATGTACTCTGTGTCTGACCTCGGCAGTCTCTGCTGGGACGGAATAGTGGGAGCTTCACTCTGTGTCTGATCCCAGAAGTGTGTAATGGGTCGGTGTAGAGGGGGCTTAACTCTGTGTCTGATCCCGTGATTGTGCGATGGGACAGTGTGGAGGGAGCTTCCCTCTCTGTTTGACCCTGGGAGGGTATGATGGAACGGTGTAGAGGGAGCTTTACTCTGTCTCCGACCCCGGGTGTATGCAATGGGACGGTGTGGCGGGAGCTTCACTCTGAGTGATCCCTGAAGCGTGTGATAGGACGGTGTGGAAGGAGCTGCATTAGTGTCTGGCCCCGGGAGCGTGTGAAGGGACGTTTTGGAGGGAGCTTCACTCTGTCAGGCCCCGGGTAGTTTGTGGCCATTCTCACGTGCTCTGTCACATACCTCTTCCTCGATTGAGCTAATTTCCAGCAGCTTTGAGCCACCCTTCGAACATTTTTTCTTCGCTGCAGCGTGAGATTTTGCCACCGTGATAAGAAATAACAAGCGCCTCTCCTGTTGACCCACCCCTGGCAACACGTCTGTTCTGTAAATGGGGAACAGAGAACAGTGAGTGACGGTATTGGGTTTTGCTGACAGTGAAACTGTGTCCCCACAGGGACCCTTCATGTCGTATCCGTATAAATAGTTACGAGTATATTCAGGGAAGGCAAATTTACCCTGCAACTATCCATTTTTCGCAGACTTGCTCACTATAGATAATTGGCCTCATGATTTACACTCAATGTTATGGAACAGTTGTTGCCCCTCAACCATCAGGAAGAAGGTCCAGGAGCCTCAGGAGTCTCACAACCAGTTTCAAGAAGATATACTATCCCTCAACGATCTGAAGGGTGGTACAGGAGCCTCAGGACTCACATCACCGGGTTCAGGGACAGTTATTACCCAACAAAAATCAGGAAGAAGGTACAGGAGCCTCAGAGCCCTACACTACCAGGTTCTGGAAAATTATTACCACTCAACCATCAGGATGGGTGTCTAGGAGCCTCAGGACTCAGACATCCAGGTTTCCTAACGGTTGCTACCCCTGAACCATCATGAAGGAGGTAAAAAAGGCTGAGGTCTCAGGCGGTCACCCATCCAAGTACTGACCAGGCCTGAGCCTGCTTAGCTTCGGAGCAGAGGGAGCTGGGGTTACATGTCCACTTACTTTTATGGGTACTGTAATGGGGACCCCCAACTCACAGGGAGGAAGAGCTATCCCCCACGGACTGATGTTTCCTCTAGCTGAACCCAGGTTCATCTAGAGACCCCAGCCTTGGAATCACACCTTCGTGGCATTTTGTATTATTATTCGCGATTCTTGGTTCTAATTTGTTCAGGCAGTAGATCGATTAAGCTTTATTCTGCTAATTTCAATGATATATTGACAGATGAATACACATGGCTAATGACAAAGTACAATTCATTTCTTTTAATGTCACTGGACTGTCAAATCCAATCAAACGCTGCAAAATTCTATCTAAAATGAATAAAAAAGAACAAGCCCATGTACTATATTTACAGGAAGCTCACTTCAGTGATAAATAGCATGGAAAACGAAAAAGAATGGGCTTCACTAATTTGTTTTTCTCCTCATATAAATCAGGACATGAGAGAGGGGTTGTTATTCTTAGCTCAAGCAAGCTAAATTTCGAAAAAGTATCCGAAATGGAATATAAGGAGGGCAGATATATTCTGGTAAGGGGGAATATAGATGGGAATTCAGATACCCCGTTGAATATAAAAGCGCACCCAGGAAGTGGCAATTCGTTTCTTTCATAAAATTACTAATATATTGGAATGGAAACAGAGGGTCTCCTGATATGTGGAGGAGGCGTAGATCTACAATTACACCCAAATTTAGATTCTTCCGATAGAAAAGCCTATGATACAAAATCCTTACATAAGAAAGTTAATACACTTTTTGAGAAAGTTGGCTTAATAGATATATGGTGGGACCTTTCCCCGACAAAAGGGATTACATTCATTATTCTGTCCCACTTTTTGTATATACAAGTACAGACTACTTAATGTGTCAGTGCGTGGCCAAGTGGTTGAGGCGTCGGTCTAGTGAACTGAAGGTCGCTGGTTCGATCCTCAGCTGTGGCAGCCTGTTGTGTCTTTGAGCAAGGCACTTAACCACACGGTGCTCTGCGGCGACACCGGTGCCAAGCTGTATCGGCCCTAATGCCCTTCCCTTGGACAACATCGGTGGCGTGGAGAGCGGAGGCTTGCAGCATGGACAACTGCCGGTTGTCTTTGTTAGGAGAAAATTAGAATTCGAACTTTTGACCCGCAATTTGACTGTAAGAAAAGGTGGGGCCCGTTACTATGATTTGATTTGAGTTAATTAAGATGATACCCTTCTGTTTCTTGTGTAATCGGATTCTGTTGGTGGATTGATTTATTTTTCTTTTATGGAAGCGTGTATGGCGTACAGCTCCGGGATTGTGCTACCAAGGATTTTTTTTAATGTTTTTTTCGGTCAGTGTTTTTTTTTTTATTTTTGGTTTAGTTAGCAGGGGTTCCAAAAAATATATTATTAGCATTTTTTTTCCTCTTATTATTGGTATACTGTTTAGCTTGGTTAATTAGTTATCTGATAGTTTAACTCTTATTGTATATATTGATATGTTGATTTGACTATTGTACTGTGTTTTTGTTGATTTTAAATAATAATTAATCAAAATACTTATAAATAAATAAATAAACAATTAGAGAGTAAGAGCATGTATTTGGGGTGTGTACCTTAAGAGTAGGGAAATAGATAAATATTTAATGAATATACTGCTGGTGGTTGGGAAAAAAAAAAGACCATTAACAGGAAATGGTTATCACAGGAAGCCCAACTTTGAATGTATTGATGGAAATTACAATGGACATTTACAAAATGGGGAAGCATCTGTTAATCATAAGTTGGAACGATATGATACATACTGGGGAAAATGGTTTAACTACATAACACCTCATAGGCCTGATTTTATTCTCAGAAGTAAATTAATATGTTGTAATAAAAATGATCACTCCGTACTTGCAGTTAGCTTTCTTCTTTCACTTGTTCTTTCTCTCCTTTCCTTTCGATAAGTGTATACCTCAGATAAATATTATTTGGAGATTTATGACAAATATGATTGTTGTTGTTGTTCGTCCATCGTACGTCGATGAGGACCTCGACACCATTATTGATGAAGTCGAGACTAGCTCGTCACATTGATTTAAGTGAGGGAGAGTTGCGCAGCGTCAGCCACAGTCTCTCTTCCCAATTCCCATCTGGATCCAGTGGCAAGACAGAGTCGAGACGGCTGGAGATGGGACTAGGCGCAGTGGATGACAAGGACGTCTTCTGTGTCTTGTTCTGCTCTACACGTTCCACGACCCTTGCAGAGACCGCCTTCTTGACCGTTGGACCTTCCATTGGTCTCGTCCACTCAATCCGCCGGAGGCTGTCTTCACATGTTGGGATAGACAGCTCCCTATCTCACCGAGGGTTTCAGACCCGTCGGCTACCCTCACCTGGTTTAGCCAGCTTGTCGAAGCCCGGGATGTGGCTGTTGTCGCATGCAAACAGCTACGGGGAGCCACAGGTGAGAGCTGAGTGCCAGGTGGGGGCCAAAGGTGGACTAACCGCCTTGAAAAGGACGCGACATGTTTCCCCACCGGAGGTGCTACCCCTCCCTGACACCCAATACACCCCACAAATATGATTACATGATATACAAACCCCATTTCCAGAAAAGTTGGGATATTTTCCAAAATGCAATAATAAACAAAAATCTGTGATATGTTAATTCACGCGAACCTTTATTTAACTAAAAAAAAGTACAAAGAAAAGATTTTCAATAGTTTTACTGACCAACTTACTTGTAATTTGTAAACATACACAAATTTAGAATTTAATGGCTGCAACAAACTCAACAAAAGTTGGGACAGAGGCATGTTTACCATTGTGTTACAGCACTTTTTTTCTTTTAATAACACTTTTTAATCGTTTTGGAACTGAGGATACTAATTGTTGTAGATTTGCAATTGGAAATTTTGTCCATCCTTGCTTGATATAAGACTTCAGCGGCTCAACAGTCCGTGGTCTCCGTTGTCTGATTCTCCTCTTCATGATGCGCCATACATTTTCAATAGGAGATAGATCTGGACTGACAGCAGGCCGGTCAAGCACACGCACTCTTGTCTACAAAGCCACGCTGTTATAACCCGTGCCGAATGTGGTCTGGCATTGTCCTGCTGAAATAAGCATGGACGTCCCGGATGATACGTCGCCTTGATGGTAACGTACGTGTCCCTAAAATCCTAATATACGCCTCAGAGTCAATGGTACCTTCACATACATGCAACTCACCCATCCGTGGGCACTTATGCACCCCCATACCATCACAGATGCTGGCTTTTGCGCATTTCGCTGATAATAATCTGGATGGTCGTTTTCAACTTTGGCGCGGAGAACTCGACGCCCGTTTTTTCCGAAAACTAGCTGGAATGTGGACTCATCTGACCACAGCACACGTTTCCACAGTCTTTCGGTCCATCTGAGATGAGCTCGGGCCCAGAGAACTCGCCAGCATTTCTGCATAGATTTGATGTTTGGCTTCCTCCTTGCGTAATACAGTTTCAAGTTGCATTTCTGGATGCAGCGACGGACTGTGTTCAGTGACAATTGTTTTCCGAAGTACTCCCGAGCCCAGGTGGCTATAATTGTCACAGTAGCATGACGGTTTCTTAGGCAGTGCCGCCTGAGGGCTCGAAGATCACGCGGATTCAACAGTGGTTTCCGACCTTGCCCTTTACGCACTGAGATGTCTCTGAATTCTGAATCTTTTCACAATATTATGTACTGTAGATGTTGAAAGACCAAAATTCTCTTCAATCTTGCGTTGAGAAATGTTCCTTTTGAACTGACTAACAAGTCTCTCAGGAATTTTGGCACAAAGGGGTGAGCCACGACCCATCCTTGCTTGCAAAGACTGAGCCTTTGATTGACGCTACTTTTATACCCAGTCATGATACCTGACCTGCTACCAATTAGCCTGCTTAATGTGGAGTCCTCCAATCCGGTGTTACTTGAATATTCTGTGCATTTCCAATCTTATTTTGACTCTGTCTCAACTTCTGTTGAGTGTGTTGCAACCATCAAATTCTAAATGTGTGTATATTTACAAAATACAATTAAGTTGGTCAGTAAAACTATTAACAATCTTTCCTTTGTACTTTTGTCAGTTAAATAAAGGTTCACGTGAATTAACATATCACAGATGTTTGTTTTTATTGCATTTTGGAATTATCCAAACTTTTCTGGAAATAGAGTTTGTATATGTACAGTATTTGAAATACGTCTTATGGAAATGTTTGATGATGAAGTTCTATAAAAAAATACAAAAATGCTGAAGATGAAAAAAGAATGGCTTCTACAACAGGAGGATGATCCTAAACACAACTGAAAATCCGCAAAGGACTACTTCAAGAGGCGCACGATGAAGGATTTACCATGGCTTTTACAGTCCACCGAACTAAACATCATCCAAAATCTGTGGATAGACCTCAAAAGAGCAATGCATACAAGACGGCCCAAGAATTTCACAGAACTAGAAACCTTTTGCAATGTAGAATGGGCAAAAATCCCCCAAACAAGAATTGAAAGACGTTTAGCTGCCTACAGAATGCGTTTAGACGCTACCACACTTGCCAAAGAGCGTGTTACAAAGTACTGACCATACAGGGTGCCCAAACGTTTGCTTCGGGCCCTCTTCCTTTCTGTTATTTTGAAACATTAAAATATGGAATTAAAAAAAGTAATCTTGCTTAAAATATTAAAGAAATGTGGCATCTTTAACATGATGCCTTTTGGAAATCAGGTCATCTTTTACTCGCTTATCTATTCACAGTAACAGGAATTTTGAGCAGGGGTGCCCAAACTTTGCATGCCGCTGTATATGCATCAGGACCTCCGGCTGCTCACTCACCCACTTAAGAATCATTGAGAGGGAATGGTGTGCTGAGAGAAGAGGAAGGAAGGGGAGGAGAGTGGAGGCGACAGAACGGCTGTTCAGCTTGCAGCCGTTGGAGCAGAACGTGTGAGTCGCCATTTTCTTCCACCTTGTTTCTGACTGGAAGCTGTTTTAACACCAAAATCCCCTAACTATGACTTTGAATCAGACACAGAGTAAATCTCCCTCCACACCGACCCATTGCACACACCTGGGGTAAGGCACAGAATTAAGCTCCCTCCACACCGTCCCATCACACACTCCCGGGGTCAGACATAGTGTGAAGCTCCCTCCACACTGTACCATCACACGTTCCCAGGTGTCGGATACAGAGCGCAGCTCTCTCCTCACCATCCGAAAATCCACTCCCTTGTTTACACAAACAGTGAAGCTCACAACATATTGTCCCATCACCCTCCCGCGGTCAGATATTTGAAGTACACCCGCACCATCGCAGCACACTCTGCTGGTATCAGAAAATGTGCGCAGTTCCCACCCGCCGCCGCTCTCCCCACTCACCAATACCCAGCACTTCGGCGTTCCAGTAGTCTCGAACTGTGTGTGTCTCTCGGAGATGGTGTCTGTGTGTGTGTGGGACAGGATGGTGTGCTGCGTGAAGGGGAAGGGGAAGGAAGGGGAGGAGAGAGGAGGCCAGGGAAGGGGTTGTGAGATTGCACATACTGATGCAAATGGTGTGGAACCACGTGACCGGCCTGTGCATGCAGAGCTTGGAGAGGCTCAGAGCCTGGCGATAGATATTCGGTGGAAGGGGGAAGTGTATCACCACACGTCATTTCTCCCTCAGACTTCCCACAATTGCCGCTGAACACAGAAAGGGAGGCGCGTGGGACGGATTGAAGGGTTTTACTGGATGGATCGTGTCATGGCGACGGAGTGGGCGGTAAGGAAGGTAGGGAATGTGTGCAGGAGAGGCAATGGGTCACGGAGTATGGTACGTTTAAAGGAAGGGAGGCGTGACGGAGACGGGAGTAGTGTAGTGCAGGGAGTATGTGAGGGGGACGAGGAGTAGTGCAGAAGAGGGAGAGTTGGACAGATTCCGGGTGGAGGGTGTGTGCCGAGGGAGGGTTCTATGCATACAGGGAGGAGGGTTTCCGTATGACTGTGAATGGCCTGACTCTGGGTCAGTATCTCTCAGTGGTGCTACGGTGCAACGTCTCGTTGTGTCGGTGTCACGATGCGGGCGTGTTCGTGTCACGACGGGGGAGGGGGGAGGGGTGATGAACTGAGAGCTTGGATACATACATGGAATTGTGACGTAGTGGCCATTACCGAGCCTCGGCTGGCACCAGGGCAGGAATGGGTTCTCAATATCCCTGGATTTCAGTGCTTTTAACAGGATGGGGGCGGGGCGCGGGGATTGAAGAGGAGGAGGGGTGGCATTACTGGTCGGGATACCACTACAGCTACAGGAAGGGTGGGTAATAGAGCACGATCCTCTTTTGAGTCAGTATGGGTGGAACTCAGGAACAGGAAGGGAGCAGTTACTCTATTGGGAGTATTCTATAGGCTCCCTGTTAGCAGCAGACGTACCGTGGAGCAGATTGGGAGACAGATTTTGGAAAGCTGCAAAAATAACAGGGTTTTTACCTTGTGTGTCTTTAACTTCCCGAATATATTTTGGCACCTAGATAGTTCCAATGTTCAGACGGGACAGAGTTTGTTAAGTGTGTCCAGGATGGATTCCTGTCGCAGTATGTGGACAGGCCGACCAGGGTGAATACCATACTAGATCTAGTACTAGGTAACGAACCGGGGCTGGTCACAGATCTCTCAGCGGGTCAGCATCTGGCGAACAGTGAGTACCGCTCTAGGCCTTTAAAATTATCATGGAAAAAGATAAAAGCACAGAGGACAGGAAAATTCTTAATTGGGGAAGGGCAAACTATGAGGCTATAAGGCTAATCGTTGAGGGCGTGAATTGGGATGATGTATTTGCAGGGAAATGTACTACGGACACGTGGTCGATGTTTAGGGATCTCTTTCAGGATGTTAAGAACAAATTTGTCCCGGTGAGGAAGATAAAGAGGGGTAGGGTGT